>NC_139008.1:69897364-70117877 GCF_964374135.1 Grampus griseus | reverse complement strand
ACTTCACCTAATATAGAGATTATCACCTATTAAATGCCAAAATAATTATCTGCTCAACTGATTGGTGCTCTGGAATGACTCTCGGCCCCACATTCAAGGCCTGGGTCAAAAAAAGCCAGAATCCTTCACTTTGTAAAAGCCAATACTCACAACAAATATGATGGAATAATCAGGTGAATGGAGGAAAATACATTTCAGCAGTTTAGTCCAAAGATATTGAGTACATGAGATCATTATTCAGCAATAAGTAGGGGATATGGACATGGAAACAGCTGTTTTATCACAATGATATAACAGTAAGCCACAACGGTGTACATGACAGAGGTATTATTTATACAGCTGATACATAGGAAAAGGCCTCCTGGGAATGGAGATGCCAGGTGAAGGTGTAAGGGAAAACAACCCTTTGAGAAAGTACACAATGACTATCATCCCATGTAATAGTTCCCTAGTATCCTTCAAATACTCAGACCATATTAAAAACATCCCTATTATATCCAAAAAGTATTTTATAGACTAGGATACAATTAAGGACCACACACTGCAATTGGTTGATATGTCTCAAAGTCTTTCTTTCTCTAGAATTAGACAAACCTTCTCACCACCACCACCACCATTTTGTTTTTTAAAGAGTCAGTCAGTTGTCTTACAGATAGAATACTTTAAAACTTCACAGATTTTAATCTTTGGTATTCCTATCTTAAAATGAAAAGTCCTACAGTTCTACAGAATTATTCAGGAGGCCAGTTATGCATATTCTATTACTTCCTGTCATCTTCCAACGCCAATGTTTTAAAGTTCAGAAACATCAAATAAAAATTACATGTATCAAACACTGTGCTGTAACAATAGCATTACTATAAAACCAAGGTCAATATATATGGTCAAATAATTTTTGACAAGGGTGCTGATTATTAGGAAAATGTAAATCAAAACCATGAGATAGCACTCTCACCCACTAGGATAGCTATTCTTAAAAAACAAAAACAAACCAGAAATAACAAGTGTTGATAAGGATGTGGAGAAACTGGAACTCTTGTGCACTGCTGGTGGGAATGAAGCGGGTGCAGCTGTAGAAAACAATATGGCGGTTCTTCAAAAAGTTAAACATAGAATTACCATATGATCTAGAAACTTCACTCCTGGGAGTACACTCAAGAGGACTGAAAGCAGGCATTCAAACAAATATTTGTACACAAATGTTCACAGAAGCACTATTCACAACTTCCAAAAGGTAGAAACAACCTAAGCATCCATTAACAGATGAGTGGATAAATAAAAAGTAGTCTATACATACAATGGAATATTACTCAGCCTGAAACAGGAAGAAAATTCTGACATGCTACAACATGAATGAACCTTGAGGACATTTTCTTAAGTAAAATAATCCAGCCACCAAAGGCCAGATATTGTGATTCCACTGATACAAGGTACCTAGATTAATCAAATTCACAGAGACAGAAAGCAGAATGGTAGTTACTGATGGCGAGAAAAGGGGGAATGAAGGAGGGTTATTGTTTAAAAAAGAGTTTCAGTTTTGCAAGGTGATGGGAATTCTGGAGACAGAAGGTGGTGGGGATCACTGCACAACAAAGTGAATGTATTATAATACCACTTAACTGCACACTTCCCCCAGAATCTTTTACTCTCCAAATCAGAGAAAATACGTATGTATGGATGGATGGATGTGTATACGGAGGTGAGAGAAACTGCAAGAAGCCTATCTATAGCAGTCACAGAGTAACTGTATGGGGATCCAGAGCACCATGTTTTCCTTTATCCTAGAACTTGGTTCCATTCTTCTCATCAACTCCACTGTTTTGTTTTCGTTTTTTGGTTTTGGCTGCACAGCACGGCTTGTGGGACCTTAGTTCCCTGACCAAGGATCAAACCTGGGCCTACAGCAGTGCAAGTGCAGAGTCCTAACTACTGGACCGCCAGGGAATTCCCAACTCCAGTGCTTTTTAATTAAGATTCCAACTTTTTATAATTCTTTCTATTCCGTCACATTCATCCTGAGGGCTCACGGTAACTTCTTAACCATTTAAGCAAATTAAGAGATGCACTCAACACTAAACCTCAGTTTAAACAGAAAGAAAGAACATAACCTATGACACATGCTGATATCATTGGATCAGCAACTACTACTATACAAATAAAAATAGTAGTGTTGGCCTTTTAAGGCCCCCATCAATGGTTCACCAACAAAATTAAGAAAAACATGTACTTAATCACACTTAACACCATCAACAAACTCCCCAGTTTCTAGATATTCTCATGAAGAATCATCTGTTTAGAATAAACATGGGACTTATGTTCCAACAGGCCAACCCTGACACAAAAGTACACTCAACTCAAAGCAGCACTGAAACCCTATATAGCTACAATGAGTAACAGTTAAAAATAGGGGGAGCTGGGACTTCCCTGGTGGCGCAGTGGTTAAGAATCCTCCTGCCAATGCAGACGACATGGGTTCGAGCCCTGGTCCGGGAAGATCCCACATGCCACAGAGCAACTAAGCCCGTGTGCCACAACTACTGAGCCTGCATTCTACGGCCCACACGCCACAACTACTGAGCCTGTGTGCTGCAACTACTGAAGCCCACATGCTCTAGGGCCCATGTGCTGCAACTACTGAGCCCATGTGCTGCAACGACTGTAGCCCATGTGCCTAGAGCCCGTGCTCCGCAACAAGAGAAGCCTGCGCACCACAAATGAAGAGTAGCCTCAGCTCGCCGCAACTAGAGAAAGCAAGTGTGCAGCAGCGAAGACCCAATGCAGCCAAAAACAAACAATTAATTAAAAATAATAAAAAATAAAATAAATTTAAAATTTTTAAAAAATAGGGGGAGCTGGTTTTAATAGGTTTCTATGAATGAGCCTGAGCATTACTGCCACCACTTGTAACATTGTTTCTATGGAGAAAATGTGACACAGTAAAGAAACCCACAGGGATCCCGACCATTTTCCCATTCCCAAAATTACCAAAGAGGGAGAAAAGGCTCAAAGTTGGCTTGTTTTTTGGCAGGATGAACAAGTCTATGACTCTGGGGGGGAAGCGAAAGATCTACACATTTACCAAACTGGTAAAGGGTGTTAATTCTTTTAGTGAGATAGCAAGAGAGGTAGTAAAAATGAGAGTATCTGCCATTTAAGTTCACTGACTAGGCTCTCAGTGACAGTCACTGAGGACTTGACCACCGACTTCAGAGTCTAACAGGTAAGCCTACAGTGACAGCAGGAAAGGGCAAGCGATAGGTTAAGAGGCCAGTCATTCCTGTTCTCTACTTATAAAAACTTACAGTGGTACCTTCAAGCATTGTGCTTAAGAATGCACACGATTTAACAACCAGACTTGAGAAAGGCATGCACTGGAGGCTGTAGCAAAGATTACTCAGCCCCAAATCTACCATCTTCAATGGTCCCACTTAAACCAAAACAAGAATAAAAACCATAGGTCACAAATCTCTCAGAATTAAAGTGTGGTAACACTGACAAGAATTTCAACCACAGAAGCAAAATCAGGCTATTAGACCCTTCAAGGATACCTAATTGCACACACAAAAGGCTGGACTAGAAAAAGAGTACATCTGCTTCCAGGCCCAATAAGAGCCAGGGCTCCAAAGGAAGGGGGAAGGCAGCAGAGAGCCTGTGATGACAAAGAAAGTACCTTGTTCACTCAACAAACTTACTGAGCACCCTACCACAGGACCCAGAGACATAACAAACTGACGAATTACTAACTCACCACTCCCAATAATAACCCCTGATTTATAGAATCACTTAATTTCATCTTAAAAAAATTTTTTATTAAAGGTCATAAAAACCTTTCAAAATTACATCACTAAAAACTTTGATTAATTTCAAAGGAAAAAAATGAAATAAAAATGAGGAAAATAAAAACACATGTTCTTTAGTTTTCTGACCGACACCAGAAAGGCCCAGAGTTCCTTTGCTCTGTATTTTTCCTTTACACTTTCCTTTTTTAACCCCACATATGTCCACACCAACAATGCCGATTGCACAGCTGTGCTGAGCCTTTCTGCCACTGCAGCTCTGCTCCTCTCAGCCACCTCTCTGGACACTGATGTTTCCCCTTTGCTCAGAAGTACTGGTGAGATTACTGTTCTCTATTACAAAAGCCATAGAGTAAATGCATACCAATGGGTCTGGAACTCTACATACCAAACTACAAATAGTGGATACCTCAAAGCTAGAAAAGAAAAATGGGAACGGAAGAAAGAAGGAAAGGGAACAGTCATTTTTTTCTAACTCGTATACCTCTGAATCATTGGAATTTTTTCAACATAAACACAAATCATGTATAATATAGATGTAATGGCTAAATAATACAAAGTTTTAAGAACAGCCAGTATAAAAAATACAAGTTTATTTCAAAACTCTAAACATCTAGAAATAACCTGTTATTGCTAAACTGTCCTCCATTGAAGATTGTCTGAATCTTCACTCCCCACAGTGAAGAAGAATGCCTGTTTTTTTCTCATATTTACAACCCTAGATGTTTTGGTACTTACTAATCTTTCCTAATCTGTGACACATTAAACAAAAAGATGTTTCATTTATTATTTTTCTTTGCATCTTTCTTTGCTACTTGTGAGGTTCACCATATTTTAAGATGTTTGTTAATCATTTATCTTCTTTAATGAGTTGCCTTTTCCTCATTTTTCTATCAGACTATTCCTTTCATTAACTGTTTTAAAAGACCTTTTTTTTTCATATTAGGAATCTTAGCCCATTGTAGTACAAATATTTTCCTTTAGGATTTTTTTTTTAATGGCATGAGTTTGTTGATTTGCCATATAGAAGATTTTAATTTTATCAAATTTATAAATATTTTCCTTATGGCTCTGCTTATATGTCTTGCTTCAAAAGGTCTTCGTTATTCTACAATTATAAAAATATTCACCCAGGTTTTCTTGTGGAGGTTTCTTTTTTTTAAACAAATAGGCAATTTCCCCAACAAGATTTATAGAACAATCCATCTTTTCCCCTCTCATTTTAAATGCAACTTTATTCATATGCTAAATTTCCATATATATATATATATAGGACTTCTATAGTTCAACAGGGTGGGACATAGTATTGAGATCCAATAGGGTAAGAGGTAGTTAATGTTCTCACTAGGTCCTGCAAAACTTATTTCAGAATGTTATTCCAGAGAGATTCTTTTAAGTACTTCCCTCCTCCCACAAATATCAAGCTATTCATTTTAATACTCAATATTCTTGTTTCATTAGGTTGTAGAATAAAAGAGCTAACATTTTAACCCAGTGCTGAAATATTACCATTTCCACTTTTGTTCCTCTTCTTTCTTCGGCTTCTTTTTCTTACTATCTGGCTCAGGAACTTTTTTATCTTTATCTTTATCCTTATTCTTGGGTTTTTTCAATTTACCATCCTACAAAGAAACATGGTGAGAAAGCACTTAAATAAGGACCAATTACACTTCTGGAAGTAGTTTTGGGGAGCCATTAGACAGAAAAACTGGAATCATGGAATATGAGAACTGGAGAAGTTCCTGAGTCCAATACTCTCAATTTGACAGACGAATAAAAATTTATTGGTACTTTTCTCTAAAGCGGTATTTCCTAAAACTCCCAGACACATTGATTACCTGAGAAAGTAGTTAAAAACATTCATTCTGTAGGAGAAAAGCCTGGGAAATTGTATTTTTTTAGCCTCAGTGGAGTTTGGGACAGAGTAATCCCAGTGTATTATCCTCACTTATTTTAAAATCTACTCATCTTTAAACCTCTTCTAATACCACCAAATAACAGGTACAGGAGACTTTTAATGTATTAAATATACAATTTGAAAGGAAATTTCTGATTGAGCCTGGGGGGGAAATACTTTATTACTGCTATTTGCATACACAAAGTCATGAAGCAGTAAGCAAGCAAGTACTTGGGAAGCCCTACAACAATTACCAATTTCCATGATAGTATTTCTTTGAACTGTAACCCTAGATGAGCTGTCACAGTAGCACAGAAAAAGAACAAACATAAACAAGTATAATCCATCAATACAGGTGATAAATCTCAAAACACACACACACACACACACACACACACACACATCCAGACAAAAATGTGCTATTCAACAGGTGGGGGTCCTGCTTAACAGAATCTAAACTCTTCTGAAGAATATTTTCCTTTGTCCTAACTATTCAATATAATTTAAGTCTTTATTCAGCAAGTTTTATATAGCTATGAAAAATGGTTTTGAGTCATCTTAAAGTCAGTTTCAGAATGGCAGAACTTGAAAGAACTTTATAGTTTGGTTTGACCTCTTCCAGTTATAGTCAAGGAAACTCTGAAGCAGGTTTTGTCACTTGCTCAAGGTCAAAAAGCTGCTATTGACTATGATGAGAGCCCAAGTTTACCAGAAAAATAACAGAATGTGACTCATGGGAATGGCTGGAATATATAAACATTCTAGGACTACACATGATAGGATGGTAATCAGATAAACTCAGGGAAAGCAAATGGCCTCCAGTGTACAAAGAAGGGGAAAGGCTACAGTACTACACATAGTTTAAAATAGGAATGGAGAATATAAACGTGTAAGTATGTCTGGGAAGAGAAAATACTAGAGAATCTCATTAATTTAGATAATGTTTACTGTTTAGGCTGAAACACACCACAGGAAAAGGAAATGTTTTTCAGTTAAGATATTCTCTAAACAACTTCTGAACAGGCATGCAGATGGTTTCATCAGGAAACTACTGGCTACATCGTATGTTTTCAAGCCTCAGAATGGGATTATCAGTCACTAGGAGACTTCAGAACAATTCCCAGAAATGAAAAACACCATAGCCAGCAAGTGAGGTTTAATGACTGATCTTGCCATCTGGGGTCCCTACCACAATAAGACTGGGTATTAATTTAGTCTTTCAGCCTGCTTTTTTTTCCCCTCCCCTGTAGGGAGAGGGTTGCTAAGACAATTAAATAAATGAAGTCAACCATTCTTTCTCCCAGATGGTTTTAACAGTTATTACAAACCTCTGTGAAACCCAGAGAAAGGTATTATTTTACATAAATGCAACATAAGCATAAAGGCAATATAGAACGCATGGAGAGCTAAAGTTTTACATTTCTTTATTGACTGGTCTGTACTGGTAATCTACATGAAAGTGGAGTGACTATCATACTCACTACTCAACATTTCACTCTCGATTCCTTGAGTTGGCTCTTATACACTTGAGCTTCTGCCAAGAACAGGCTAGTTGTCAGAAAAGCTACAACTCCCTAAATGCAGGCCCTGATCATCTCTCTACGGCTCACCTACTCATTCATATTCTTAATATGATTTCATTAAAGACACTCCTTCTGCCTTCTTGTGGATTTGGAGGATCAGCAAAGTTCCACAGGAAGGAGGATAACATGGCAGCTAGTGTGCTGGCTCTGGAATCAAACCACATGGGATCAAATCCCGGCTTTACCACTTGGTATCTGTGTGGCTTCAGGCAAATGATTTAACCTCTCTGTACCTCAGTTTCTGCATGTGTAAAATGGAGATAATAGTAGCAATATTTATCTCTAAGGACTGTTGTAAGGATTAAATGAAATGATACCTATAAAGCGTGAAGAATAGTACCTGGTACACTGTAATCATCTAGTACATTTAATTTGAATTATTAATATTATTACTATTATGATAGATTACACTTTTAATATTCACTGCCCCTTACTATCACTATCTTTACTGACGATACTTCAAGCTATAGACTTTATACTTGTGAATCCATTTTGCCCAAGACAATGGCTAAACTCAAATGCAGCAAAGCTAATAACTTACTCAACCCCTTCTCTTAGGAGACTGCAAGATTAAGACCCCTGTGAATTTCTGACATCTTTTCTTGAATTACTCGCCCACAGTTTTTAGTCCAAGAAATAGTGTCAAAAGAAGGAACCATATTAGTATATGTTAAATCTACCACAAGCATCAAATAGAACCCTTAGGAAAGTACCTGAATTGAAACTGAGATTTTAAGGAAGGTTATAAGCTAGGAGAGAAAGAAAAGAGGAAGAGTATATGTGTTCCAGACAGAGGGAACAGCATGTGTTACATAAAGCCCTGAAGCACAAAAGAATCTGGTGTGGAAAGAAGCAAAGGAGGTCTGTGAGGCTGGAACAAGGTAAATTAGAGAAGAGGCACAAGATGCAGGGGCCAGATCGGAAGAAGCTGTAAAGAGCTTGGATTTAATCCTGTATCCAAGGGACACCCATTTAAAGGACTTTAAATAGGGAGAGTTACCCAAAATGATTGACGAGCAAGCTTTGTTAGATATAAGAAAGCACTAGAAAACATTCCTAGGGAAAACTCTTCTGGGTTGTAAGCCAAAGTATGATTTATTGCTAATACTTCCCCTGTATGTATGAAGAGAGCACAGTTTCTCCAAGAACATGTCAGTTGGCAGCATAGCTATGGGTAGACACCCAGGAAGGCTGAGATCTTAAAACTAACAGTGCCGCAGCCACTGTAACACACTTAAGAGTTTTTCCCAGTGTTTCCTCTACAACAGAGCAATAAATTCCTCAAACCCATTTGGCCTTCAAAAGTTATTTTATGGAAAACTCCCTATTCCAAACTCAAGCCCCAAAGGGCCTAAGTCTCTTTACTAACCTCTTCTTCCTCTAGTTTTCGTTTCTTCTCTTTCTTGGTATCTTCTGTTTTAATTTTCTTAGGTTTATAATCAGCACTAGAAAGGGGAACATGAATACGCAGTTAACACAATTGTGACTCAGTAGTTCTCACCAATAGGATTAGGACCTCCAAACTCTTCTTGGCGGCCTCCAAGGCAGGCGTGGCTGCTATTACTCTTGGCTGGGCATTCTACAGTCAAGAACAGGAATGGAGAAAGTAAAGGCGGCCAGACCAAGGACCAATAGTTATAGTCCTCTATAGAACAAAACGAACAACTTTATACTACACGCAGGCCTGGAAGGGAAGTGGAGTAGAGGAATACATACAAACATAGACAACACTAGAAGGTAGAAATCTGGGAAGCACACACACAGGGCAACAATAGCTACCACAAAGTAGTAACTGGAAAAGAAAGGGGAGGAAAGAAATTCTCCATGAATTCTGACTATATACAAATGAGCTCATTAAGTATTTCCCTCCTCCCTTTCCATCCATCTTCTACCATAAATCCTTTGTAGATTCCCAAAACATAATAAACTCTGCAAGATTGAAAATAATGAACAGGATTTAACCGCAATGACTGAACCTGAGAAAGAGGTACATATAAGTCTCAAATAACCGTTTTAAGTAAGAGCAATTTTATTACTTCTATACATGGAAACTTCACTCAGAAGGTACGAACAGGCACAGATCCTAGGAAAAACTGCTTCAGCAATGAAAACTTATCTGTGGTAGGTGATGATAAACTTAAAGTAACTTAAATAATTTAAATATTCTTTGTGAATTCTGGATTATTTGAAATTCCAACAATAAATATGCATTACCTTTTTAATAAGAAAAAACGTAAGAAAAGTGTAAATATATATACTCCATTTAAGCCTCAGGCACACTACTTATTTATTTAAGAAACGCTATTTCTCATAATTCAAAGAGAAATCAGTCACCCAGTCTATTAATCACAAATTCCTAATGAGTAAAAGTCAACTAATGCAGTTGTTCTGTGTATTATTGTCTAAACGACTCCTTTTTGTTAAAAAAAATTAAATTAATAAGAAATACTCACTCATCCTCGTCTCGAGGTCTCTTTAATGGCTTTATATCCTCTCTAGGAGGAGCAAAATAGCCATCATCTTCAGGTTCATCTTTAATCAATGGTGGACTAAAGAGAAAAAAATTGCTAGTTAATGAGCGGTGGAACATCTACATTATATCAAGTAATGCAAAGTAGCGGGAGGTAGCTAGTGGAAGGATAACAACATACATGTGTACACATTAAAAGGTTTTCCATGAGTACTTTTTCTCACTTAATTCTCACTACAACCCTGTGAGGTAGACAGTATTGATCTCAATTACAGATGAAGAGGCGATATCAAGGTTCGGGATCCGGACTCCTTATTCTCAGGATTCTTTCCACTACATCTTAGCTATCTGTGCCAACGGAACCCACACCACAACAGGAACAAACCTAAGTTGTTTCCTCCCCTTATTTGAGGGGTCTGTGTATCTGATCCCTCAAGTGATGTGAACTGATTATTCTAGTGCTCCAAAAGCTAAAATATAGCTTTCACAAAAAAAGGAATAAAAATGTATTCCCCAAACTTGAGGCCCAAAACAAACTGAAGTCATTCTAAGCCAAATCTATTCACTGTTCAACTTCCTCCTTTGGTTTACTTACTTTATACACAGAAGAGTACCTTGTCCTATTTTTGTTAAGATTCTGCCTTCTGAATATAAAAAGATGATTCTGTTAGATGACTATCTTGAACCAAAAAGAGGAAGGAACAAGTTAAAAAACCAATGGGATCCGACTTCCCTTGGTGGCGCAGTGGTTAAGAATCCGCCTGCCATATATGCATGGGACACAGGTTTGAGCCCTGGTCCGGGAAGATCCCACATGCTACGGAGCAACTAAGCAACTAAGTAGCCTCACAACTACTGAGCCTGTGCTCTAGAGCCCAGGAGCCACAACTACTGAGCCCACGTGCCACAACTACTGAGGCCCGCGTGCCTAGAGCCCGTGCTCTGCAACAAGAGAAGCCACCGCAATGAGAAGCCCGTGCACTGCAACCAAGAGTAGCCCCCACTCACTGCAACTAGGGAAAGCCCGCGTGCAGCAATGAAGACCCAACACAACCATAAATAAATGAGTGACTGAGTGAATGAATGAATGAATAAATAAATACATTAAAAAAAAAAAAAACAACCAATGGGACCAGCAATCACCACAGCCTGGGATATTCCCTGGCCTGGCACATCTTGTTGGAACTGCACTGCTCACAGCCAGAGGCATCTACAAAGCTAACTAACTCGGCACAGGGAATGGCCTCCAGACACAAAGCCACTCATCTCTAGGGGGGCCAAGGGATAAGCATCCAGATTTAGCTGCCAAAGAAAGGATATTCACAGGGTTTCAATGCTGTCCCCCCACTCCCGCCCCCACCCCAAGCATACTGGATCCCCTTGCTTGCAAATGAATTTGAATGTTTAAACAGATTAGCTTTCTTTCCTTATTTATGCACACTCCCCAAATGCTGACCTCTATAGCTGTTTCTCCCCACGACGGAAACCACTGACACAGCCCCAAGTGTCCAAAATCTCCAAGAGCTTTGCACCAGAAAGAAAGAAATGCTGCCATTTACCCAACTAGTTAAGTAAATGCTAGA
This sequence comes from Grampus griseus, assembly GCF_964374135.1. Taxonomy (NCBI): domain Eukaryota; kingdom Metazoa; phylum Chordata; class Mammalia; order Artiodactyla; family Delphinidae; genus Grampus; species Grampus griseus. The sequence goes on along the minus strand of NC_139008.1, from coordinate 70,106,547 downwards.
TCCTAGTACTGTCATGAGTGAAGTTAAAAACACTTGGGAAGAGCTTCCCTGGTGGCGCAGTGGTTAAGAGTCCGCCTGCTGATGCAGGGGACATGGGTTCGTGTGCCCCAGTCCGGGAAGATCCCACATGCCGCGGAGCGGCTGCGCCTGTGAGCCATGGCCGCTGAGCCTGCGCGCCCGGAGCCTGTGCTCCACAACAGGAGAGGCCACAGCAGTGAGAGGCCCGCGTACCGCAAAAAAAAAAAAAAAAAAAAAAAAAACTTGGGAAGGGTTACTAGGCCTGAAGAAAGAATTTTTAAAACAATTACCAGAAAACTGTTCCATCCAGTGAAGCATGTGGATTCTCTACCACGATACAGATGCAAGCTAGAGAGCAGTCCAGCAAAGTGAACACAGAGACCACTGCCTCGAAGGGTGTGCTTCTGACCGTCTAGCCCAGAAAGTCTGAAACTGAACCAGGACTACACACCAAGTCCAGAGAGTCTAATCATATCTTAGTTTAATAAAAGTTCAAGGCAGTCTCCTGGCAGAAAATAGTTGCCCTGTGTTCAGTCACTGTTATCTAAGAAATCAGAATGCCCAGCTTACAGCTCTAATGCTTCTTGAATTTTACTATTCTGCATTCCTAGAACAGTTACAGAACATGCCTGAAGAGGGCACTTGCTTCTCCCTGGTCTAAGGGACCCAGAGTAAATGGAACAATTTTCAAAAATGTTCTCAAACGAAACTGAAAGTTCAAAGTTTCAAGGAAGCAAAACTGTCAAAACACTTTGCCCTGGACAGTAATGCAAATACTCCCCACAACTCCTTGTAAATGCATCCTGCCATTTAGTGGAGCAGGTGAGAATATATGATCATATAAGTTCTGGGTTTTTTTAAACCAGAGGAGACATTCAGGCTTATTTTAGGGAGTTGAGGCTGATGAGGAAAACAGAATCAAAATGGCCCCAAAAAGTAAAGGAAAAGTGACCTCTAGATTGTGCGTATTTTCCTTTCCTTCTGGAAAACAGATAAAATATTTCTACTCAAATCTACACCTGTCCCTAAAATGCAAATCAAGTTAGTTTCCAAATATGAGCCTCAGCATAGGGGCAATTCAGAGTAGGGGTTCAGAGTAGGGGTTTTCCAGGAAACTCCAAAATTACTACTAAGTACAGAGTTTCTTTTGGGGGTGATGAAGATGTTCTGAAATTAGATAGGGATAATGGGGAGGTTATATAACCTTGTGAAATACTAAAAACCAATAAACTGTATACTTTAAAAGGGTATATTTTATGGAATTGTTAAATTATATCTCAATTTAAAAAAGCTTCTTTCTGTCAACCTTCTCCACTCAAAACAGCCTTCTAGAAAATGTGCTGGTCAGTCTCACTAAATGGCACTCTAGAAATGCTCACATTGGCTTAGACCAAGTCCTTTCACTGCCAACTTCCTCGAAAACCTGGAGATGGCCCGTCAGTGCATTTCAGGTAAGATCAGACAACACTGTAACGTGGGCAGCTGGCCTACTGGATGCACACAGAGAAAGAGAAGCCAAGGCAGCAGAGGAATCTTACCTAGAAAAGCCATTTTCCTTCTCCTTTTTTATTTTTACATCCCCAGAGGCTCTAATCTGAAAGGTAAAACAACAGTAACTGATTAGTACCTTAAAAGGACTAAACTTGAAGAAGCCTCTACCTTACTTGAGATGATCTGGCCTCCACTCTTGGGGCATCTTGATCCCAGACTGACTCTTCTTGTTAGCAAAACTAAACAGGTGGACCAAAGGTCTTGACACTTTTCTAAGACTCCTTTTTAACAATTCTTCAGATGAACTGTCCAATTTACTGAGAAATGTTTCCCTTCAAAATGGTGGCTTTTTACCTTTAAATGATGGTAGGTCCCTCTCCCTCAATAAATATACTCCACCTCTCAAGGATTTGCCCTTGGCAGTACAGACAGGAAATAAAAAACCAAACCAGAACAAAAAAGAGTACTTTATTTCCTATCTTCTCTGATTTAGGCAAAGTATATTTACTTTTGCCCTCCTTCAACTTTCCAGACATTACAAAAATCTTCACACATACACTCAGAGGAACGCACACACACAGGCGCGCACGCGCGCGCGCGCACACACACACACACGCACACACACACACACACACACACACACACACACACACACACACACACACACACACACACACACACACACACACACACACACCGGTACCAATGGAAGAATACAAAAAATAGCTCAGTGGCTGTCTCCAGAAAGGGAAACATAGACGACAATGATTTGAGGGTAAAAGGGAGATGTATTTCTCACTATTATTCTCTATTTCATATTGTCTGAATTTAGCAAGTCCATCCAGCATTACCTTTTCAGAAACTAATATAAAAACTTTTTTTAAAAAGTCTATGCACAGTACTACTACTTATTCACAGCCAGATGTGCATGTCACATGTACCACCTTCTTCAGCCCAGGTGGAAAAAAAACAGATTTTACCAGCAATGAGCTCATTAGTTTACAAGCATCCCACAAAGTTTGTTCTACAGAGATTTGGCTAGCAGAATTAATTCTCCCCATGAAAGAAAACTGACTTTCCCAGAAACCCTACATCCCTCAATTTATCCATTTCCCATATAAAGTAAGGTAATGATATGGATAGGTTTGGTGCGTGAAATACAGTGGTAAAGGGCTTTGGTTTTTATAGTTTAAGACTCTGCTTGGCTCTGATGTCTCCTGACACAGACCTTTTTCACTCAAAGGCCAGGGAATCTTACTAGTCAATGAAGGTACTTTCAATACCTGCTTTTACAGGTAAACAAAATGAAAAGTACATCCCACACCTCTTCATTCCCCACTGGAAAGTTCTGTACCTTTTCCTCCTTTCGTTTTTCCTTGTCTCTGTCTTTGTGTTTGTCTTTATGCTTCTCTGAACTTCCATCTTTGTGTTTGGTTTTCTCCTTCTCTTTGTGTTTCTTTTCAGAATCTTTATGTTCACTGTGAAAAATAAGACACAAACAGTTAGCAGAGTAGGGACAAACAGAGTAGGGACCACAGGGTTCATATCACAAGATTAACTCACAAGATACCCTGAGATAACATGAACCATGGAAACTTACAATGCTTTAAATAAATAGTCCTGACAGAAGGTTCAAGTAGAGGCTCTTGGCTACATCAGAGTTTCTTTACCTTGCTTAATGTTTTAATTTTTTCGAAGAAGCAAAGGAATCAAATAGAAAAAACATAGTCATTCTAAACGTAACAGGACATTTTTTTAAGTTACTAAGACTATACAGCAAACCCACTGTATTTCTACAACATTCTACCAGCAGAAAACTATAATGAAAGCTCCAACTTGAGCTCTCACATCTCATGTGAGGAGGTAAAAACAGTTCACCAAAAATCATTTGGTGGCTTAGTGCCAGATGTGAGACATATCACAAATGTAGCCACGCCAGGGCTTTGTGCAGTAGCAGCCCAACACAGTCAGTGTTTCCTGCCAGCTTAGGAAAAGCTAGTCACTTCTAGCTTTTCTAGCTAGGGCTTATAAATCCTGCTTGGTTCTTTCCTCAGAATAAGAAAAGATCCATCTAAAAGCAAGGGCATTTCCTGTGCTAAACACTTAAAGCCTTGCTTTTAAAGGGGTTTGTGGGCACAGTGGTAGCACTATAAAAAGGTGCCGCTTCTCTGGAAAACAAAATATGACATTACAAAACAAGAGCCATTAAAGTGTTCATATCCTGGGTCTAGCTCCTGGAGATTTCTCTCTGGGTAAAACATTACAGAGAGATGTTCATTTTGATGCCTCCCATAACAAAAAACAAACAAGAACAAATAAACAAACAAAAAAGCACCAAGAAACCAGATACAGCCTTGGTAAATACCAAGAGGGAGATACTGTGATATATCAAAGGTATACATCACAGTTATCATTATCATTATGTAGCTGTTATGCTATAATTTGTGAGTCCTACAAATATACATGGAAAATGTTTATGACACAAATGGAAAAAAGGAATATATAAAATGACTGCAGTTATATAAAAACATGCATGTAGACAAAGACTAAAGAGCAAAAATCACAAGCTGTATTTTAAGGTGAACACTGGATGACTATTTTCTTCAGTATACTGGGCAGGAGGTTTAGGAACCTTGCTCACCTCAGCAGCCAATATATTCCACAAGTTAACAAAAGAGAGCATGAATTCAAGTGCTATGAGTTGGGGGTCACCCCAGACACAGGACAGCTGACAGCAACCCCAGCTGACAGGGACAGTCAAACCTATAGGCAGCATCGGCTCTTGCCTTTCCCACCATAGACTGTATTTCCTATCTCACATTTACCACCTTCAACCCAGGAGAAAAAAACAGATTTTACCAGCAATGAGCTCATTAGGTTACAACCCTCCCACGAAGTTTGTTCTAAAGAGATTTGGCTAGCATACTCAGTTACATCAAAGGCCAAAAAGGGAGAAACAAATGATGGCGACCAGTTAGGTGAGAGCCCCAGAATGTGCATCAGGAGAGCATCGCTATCACTCACATCTCTGGGCACAAAAGGAGCCCCAACTAAGGAGTTTGGATAATAAATCAGCAGAAACTATGAATCCAGCCAGGAGGGCAGGGGGACTAGTATGAACAGGACTACAGATTTAGGGAAGACCCAGAACTACCACAGATGGAAAATAAAGCAATGTCCACTTTCCTTGGTTGATGTACTCCTCCCTCTATGTTGTTCTCATTACGTTGTTATTTAGATGTGCCACACACTGAAAAATAACAAATTTCTATATGAGCACACTTTTCTTTTTAACTCTAGTATGCTTGGAAGCACATGATGGTCAATTTTTCCCACCATGCTTTTTATTCTCAGCATTATTATGATGTCACTCTCTACTCAATGTGCTCTCTCTCATAATCTGTTTTTACCAAAACGCAATGTTTTATAAACAAATTTATCCTTTATTTTGTACAAAATGGCTCCCGATTACAATAACACTCTTACTTCCAGTTCTCATTAATTCTTCCAGCTTTAGAATGGTGAAAAGGCAAAGTTGCCAAGATTGCAATTGATTCTTTAGGAGTTTACATATGTGAAATCATAGGCCCATGGTTTTGATACTACCAGCAAAATGTCTGAGCTTACTATTCTATATACAAGCACTGAAGTTTCAGTTTTTGTTTTGTTTTAAACATTAACTGTAAGAGGAATTAATGGTCATCTACAGAAGTTTCTGCCTAAAAGCAAAAAATGTGGAAAATTACATCCATAATATTAATGGGTGGATATATACATCCCTCCCTAGACTAAGAAAAAAGAAAAATCTAAGCAAGCATTGTGCTGCTCAGCGCTTTCACATACATTATTTCATTCAGTCCTCACAACACCCGTGTGAAGTAGGCTCTATCATCCCCTTAGACTGATTTAGAAACACAGGAGCCAGTGGTTCAAAGTCTATTCAAAGTTACAACGTTAGAAAGAAGGGCAGTTGGGATTTAAACTGAGTATTTCCATCTCCAAGTTCAGAGCACTTTCCACTAAATCAATATCATTACAATTCCATGAAGTCGATACGTACCACATAAGGGTAGCCTGGTGTTGTTAGAGACAAATGCATGTCCAGTCTGAGATTTGATGTATAAGATCAAAACTTTATTCTACCATCAGTGGAAACTTTCTAGAATAGAGATCTAGGATATCTGAAATGATAAAACCCTTGGGACAGCTACTTCTCATTTTGTCTTCCCATGAAACTCTAAATGGCTGACTTAGGAATGCTCTATATTCCTTATTCCTTTATGCTCCACCTCCACGCCTCCCCCACCCCCACCCCCCTTGTTCTCTTTCTCAATGAAAGCAATTCTTAGAACATTAGTCTGTTTCACTAGAAAACTGGCTCTCTGGCCTTCTGGCAATCACAGCATGGGCACCGTAAGTATACACATAGGCCTCCAGTTTTCTGCTTTGCTATTCATTACCACACCAAACAGAGATCAGGGAAAAGAAGTCAACAAATGACATGGCGATGAGATAGTACCCAGGCCACCCCAGGAAAGTGAAAAAAGTCAGTACTTCCTCTGCCTGCTAACCAGAGGGAAATCTATTCAGGAAATTCAAAGTTCCTGCTAGAGTAGTAACCCCTTTGTAGGTCGTAATTAATCACAAAGACCAAAATGAGATGAAACTATCAACTTGACTTTCCAAAGGCAACTCACTCTCCTCTATTCCCAACTGTTTAGATATAAGAGAACAAGTTTAGATTTTTAGACTAAGTGAGTTCCGGTGATTCAGGGTTAAGGAACATCTTGTGGTACAACGCATTCCATTGGGGACTATTAGAAATATGGGTTTATGAAGCCCTATTAAGTCTCTTGGACACAATGCTAACATCGTATCTATGTATCAGGTGCTGTTCCTGTCCCTGCCTCCAGAAATAGACAGCAGAGCACTGGGGGTCCTACCCCTCATCCATAACCCCACACCGACAGAAGTGCCGCCAAAGAGCGAGCCTCAGTGGTAGTCTTTCCTAGGAATCTACCTGAAGTAAGTAGCAGATGCACTTGGGGGTCAAAGTCCTATCATACAGAAGCATGTCTAAGGCTGTGCCATGGAAGTCAGAAGCAGAATTTGGCCAGTGGTAGAAAATGCAGCCAATCTGGATCAGTTAGGCTGACTCATCACCATTCAGGATTTCCTAACATGTACCTCTTTTTCCAAGACTTAAAATTGGCTTGACTTTCACACTGGCTTAAAGGGCAGCACCTTTCCACTTATGATAGTGAGATGATGGAAATTCTGTCCAGTGCAGAAGAGGAGTTCATATGCTGACTACCTGTTTTAACAGACATTACCCAGGGCTTCCCTGGTGGCGCAGTGGTTAAGAATCTGCCTGCCAATGCAAGGGACACGGGTTCGAGCCCTGGCCTGGGAAGATCCCACATGCCTCGGAGCAACTAACCCTGTGCGCCACAACTACTGAGCCTGAGCTCTAGAGCCCGCAAGCCACAACTACTGAGCCCATGTGCCACAACTACTGAAGCCTGCGTGCCTAGAACCCGTGGCTCTGCAACAAGAGAAGCCACCGCAGTGAGAAGCCCACGCACCGCAATGAAGAGTAGCCCCCGCTCACCGCAACTAAAGAAAGCCCGCCCACAGCAACAAAGACCCAACACAGGCAAAAGTAAATAAATAAATAAATTTATTTATTTAAAAGAAAAAAAAAGAGACATTACCCATGTCTTTATACTGATCCTGCTACTTTTCCATACACAATAGACACAATATGTAAAAGTCACAAAATGGGTTTTAAATATAACTGAGGACTACAATACTGGCCAGTTTGGGGCAGCAGTACAGGTGACTGTAATACTGAAGAAACTTCAGTGGGGCTAAATAAGAAAAATAAACTAGAAGAAAAGCTTAATAATGACCACAGTAAGGAAACCCAAAGATCTGAAGAACAAATACATTTTAAGAATGAGTTTAGTCTGGGGTACACTGAAGGCCAAAATACAGACAGTAGCTGGCATTCCTAGAACCTCTGAAATGGTCATACTCTTGGATTAAATATGAATTTCATCATCAGGAACTCACAGAGAAAACATCCAATTACTGGCTACACACAGAAGCTGACTCCTTGGCTCGGGGCTCATCTCTGTCTGGGGAAAAGATCTACCTAACATCAGAGCCTAGACAAGCAAAAGTCAATGCCAAACAGAGTAAATGGGAAGATCAAAGTCACCTCTCGAGTAAGACTCTTGTTGGACCTGAGCAGACAAAAGAGAGGGATGACCAGGGTTCCCCTAGGCACTTAGGAAGAAGAATGGGAGAGAGGGTGAAAGTAGGCGGATGGCAGTAGGAAGCCAAGAGTGAAAATATTTTCTTTCTGCAAGAAGGCATTTGCTGCCTCTTTAGGAAAAAACCCTGTGTCTGATATTCTAGGAAGCTAGGATGTTGGCTATGGGAAACCATTTAAATTTGTTAAAGAAAACTAAAACAATGGTCTGTCCTCTATCAGCAATAAAAATATTTAACAGATACTTAAACAGTACTAAGTGCCAGGCACTCTTCTAAGCAATTTAATCCCCATTACAAAACTGAGGTAAGTATTTTCATTTTACAGATATGGAAACTGAGACACGGGAAGATTCAGTAACTTGCCCAAGGAAATACATCTAACGAACAATAACTAGGACTTAAACTCAGACAGTCATGCATTTGACCACTCTGGTGCCTTACTCCCCAAACAAAGCAAAAACGAAACACTGCTAAGAGAAGAAGAAGCCTCTTTATCTTCTGCGAATAGGACCTAGCCACTAATGGCTAAGAGAACAAACTCATTCCAGCAATCTGCCCACTTCCTCAAGGCAGCAGACCCCTGCAGGCTGCAGCCAATGGAGTCACAGGGGATTCCTATGGGAGAGCCTAGAAAGATTCCAAGCTGTGAAAGGAGGAAACCCTTCAAAGGAAAGCAGACAATTAGAGCTTAAATAATGTTTGTTCAATTAAACATTCTAGGAGGTAAATTCAAAAGTTGCCTCTTGAAAAAATGCAGCAGCTAGTTTCTGAAAGGCTCTGAGAAATGAAGATTTCTCAATGCTCATCCACCATTAATAGGTTACTAAACAAAATCCCAAGAATTATTAAAACTTGGGAGTTGAGTGGAATCTTAGAAATTATTTAATCCTTTGTTTGCAGGCCAGAGCAGATAAAGCGATGTGCCCAAAGATGCCAAAGCCGATACACATTCTGAACTCCCATTCCTCCCCTAAGTTCTTTATCTCTACCAATAGGGTAAACAGTCACACAGTTATCCAAGCTAGGAATCCTTTTTCTTAGACCCCCTCATGCCACTTGTGGCTAAGTCCTATATTTCCCTTTCTCAACTATTTTCAAAGGCTTCTTGCTCCTTTAGAATCAAGTCCCAGCTTCTCAAAATAGCATTTAATAGTTCTGCCTCAAGCAACTTTTTGGAGCCCTCATTTTCTAACCCATCCTGTTAACCCAGGCATCCACCTAACTGGATTCTTCTCAGAGCAAAGTACATTACAATGCTTCCATATTTTGTTTATGCTTTTCTCGCTGTCTGGAATGTCACTCTTTCTAGCCATCACCTTCCCTTGACAAGATCTTAACCATCTTTCCATGGCTAGCTCAAATACCCTTTCCACCATGAAATCTTAAAAAAAAAAAAAAAAAAAAGACTGTAGGTCATTATAATAGGGCTAGATATCAATGAAAACCAGGGCACCAAAATAGAAGTTATCCATAAGTAACTACTAAATTAGATTCAACTACCAAAATCAACAGCTTCAATTTATCTGAATGATATTCTACCAGGCTTTGTGGTAATCATAATAATCTCAATTACTGAGTATGTTACAGTTTCCAAAGAGCTTTTATCTGCATAATTACATTGAATTCTCCCACAACACACTTGAAAGCTTGACCAGGCTAGTATTGCTATCAACACTCAACCAAAATGGGAAAAGACCCAGAAGTTAAGCGGCTTGGATGAGGACACACAGCTAGTAAATGATAGAACCTAGCTTCTCCACTTCTATTTTAGTGTGCTTTCCACTACATCACATTGACTCCCATGTGAATGGTGGTGGTACTCAGTTTTCTCATTTCTAAACTACCCAATCTTCTCTATTTACCTATGTTAACTGTCCATTTCCCCCAGACAGGGTGATATAGGGACATGTAGGTAAATGGAGGGCTTCAGCAACAGCTCACAAAAAAAGCAGTAAACAATCTTTTAAATGTGATTACTTTCAGAAAAACTGCCCCTAATCTGAGAACCAGCTGCTTAATTCCAGTGCATTTCCCTACGAGCCTATGTTCTCTCAACTCTAATTCAGGTAGGATTTGGAACTGAAGGGAAAGCAGAAACCAAAAGCATCCTTATTCTCACACTGACTGTATAAATTAGCACTGCCAATGTGGCTGGAAAAGCACTTCCCTTACTATTTCACAGTAGTTCTATCTTCCCTGGCCTTCCACAAAATTGTCACTCCACCCTGAGTGTCAGGTTTAAAAATGACAAGAGATGCACACAGTCAAAAGCTAGCAGGAGAAATCTTATGTTTCACATGTGACAGTCCTTTGTTTTCTAAAATCAAGCCTCCCCCCACCGCAATTGCTTTTAATTATGTTGTATATATAAGAGGTCTAGTATTAAAGATAATTTATGCTAAGAATGCAACCTTTCAAGAGAAGTATCTGGTGAGATCCTACAAGTCCAGTGATTCCTTAGCATCTGGTTAAGAGTATTCCTTTTATTTCTTTAGAGAGGATTTATATATTGCTTTAAAGGACCTCAAGTGCTAAATATCAATGCTAATGGAAAGAAGCAGTATCAGAGACAAATAACAGAAGAAATTATTTTTATTTGACTTTGGTAGAAACTTCCTGTGATGTTATAGGCCAGAGAGTCAGAGATGGGGTTTTCACAGGGTCAGAATTTAATGAGATTAATACTTCTAATGCCAAAAACTTTAGGGATTTGGGGCCCAAAGAAAGAGGCAGCGCCTGAAATGATCTGGCATTTTAAAACCTAAGCTGCCGACAATATGCATATGAGAAAGAGATGCTTGTATTTAAACACAGATAGTTTAGCAACACAACGAACCTTTCTTAGGGAGGGAGATTGTTTTGTTATGTTTTGTTTTTTACTGGAAGGAATAATGTAGTGGGGGAAAAAATCATACTAGGACTCAGAAGCCCTGGTCTCTTAACCTCGCTCTGCTACCACCCTGCCATGTGACTTTGGGCATGTCACCTCAGACTCATGTCCACACAAAAAAGAGATGAGGTGGAATGATCTTTAACACCGCTTTCCCTATTTTGCACCTTGAATTAGAATAATAAAAGGAGAAAGCATATGAATAAGATGGGATCTCCTAAGAGGTAGGTCTAAATCCCATTCTAGCTCTCAAAAGGCTTGTTTCCCATCCTCTGACACTCCAAATATGCAGTACATATTACTATGCAGAACAAAGAGGCCTCCTGGATTTGGGTCCTAAGTGTAGCCTAATGAAAAATGACTGATGCTAATATCTAGCAGAGAAGGAGGGAATATAGAAACATTACTGTAGAACTTGTTTCCTCATACAGATAGCCACAAAATTAGGCAGGGTTGATGATCAAGGTGTTAAAGTGAAGCATTTTGGAACAGAACATACTACATCTTAATTACTCTGGGCTTCAGAGGTGATTAAACAATCCTCAAGGTTTCCTTAATGTGCTAAGAAGAAAAATGAAGAAACCCAAAACTACCGTTAAGATCAGAAGTCACTTAAAAAGGAACACAGTGTACAGGATTTTACTGGACCATAACCAACACACTTGCTTTGTTGCAAAGAGGTAGTGTGTCAGGAGAGGTCAAAACAGGAAGCATTTAAAAGTCTGCTTACAACACATCATCTGGTTAAACTGTCTTAAACTTACTCACATGTGAATTAGAGATCCAGGGCTAGATTTAGTCATATATAAACAGAAACTCAGAGCAGGTCCTTCCAATGCCTTTTGGCAAACAGGCTACTGTTTTCTCAAGTATTCTGATTAGAAATGAAGAAAATATTAAAAGGCACAAAATTGCATAGAACAAATTCCTGATTGCCTATGCTATAATCTTGGAAAAGCATGCTTTTAATAGATGTACAAAATATTATCTCCTCACATCTGTAGAGCAGATCACAGTTAAAGAGCTTACATACTTATTGACTCCCAGGGTCCCTTCTGAAGCATGTATTAATATGGGGAAACTAAGGAAGACGAGAAAGCTCAGTTGAGGAAGGTTAGATAACCTAGTCAAGATCTCATGAGACCTAAGTGGATAGACCAGACCAGAGGCCTTCTCCTAGATACAGGCAAGAAACCATTGTGGACTCTTCAAGAAAAATGATGCCAAAATTACATCCTTTATTTTTAAAAAGGAGATTCTGGCAAAACAGGAGAGGGCCAAATTTATATCCCAAAGTCTTTTATGCCACTTCTACCTAATCTTTTCTCCCATCACAATTGCAAATTATGGTTGGTGAAGTAAGATGTATCAGAGAGTAAGAGATCCATTTTTAAAAGCTTATGGTTTACACGGATCAAACCCACACCCCCTGCAGTGGAAGCCTGGAGTCTTAACCACTGGACCACCAGGGAAGTCCCTGTTTTTCTTTAATTAACAATAATCTTTTGACCTTCCTACAACCTGGTTTCTTGCAAAAACTCCTATGTATCCTGGCTCCTCCCTTACCTCTTCAGGGCAGTCCCTCAGAGTCATCTGAGAGGCTGTCTTCTAGGCTTAAGTCCTCAGCAAGTTCGTCAAATAAAACGTAATTCTCAACTTAAAAAAAAAAAGCTTATGGTTTAAATAATAACTTCTATCTTTTTAAAGTCTTTTTGGACAGATTTCAGGTAACATGAAAATTAGTTTTTCTTCATCTGATCTATAAGCATTTTCCTCAGATGATGAAGTTCTTTCTTCATGGTCAAGACTATCTCACATTTTTTGGCACTTCACATCAACTAGCACATCATAAACATGGCAAGCAAGATAATTCTTGTTTGACATGATCAGCAATTCTACTCCTAAGTATACACACAAAAGAACTGAAAGCAGGGACTCAAACAGACACTTGTACACCCATGTTCTTAGCAGCATTATTCACAATAGCCAACAGATAGAAACAACCCCAAGTATCCATCAACAGATGAATGAATTTTTTAAAATGTGGTAGACATACAACGAAATATTAGTCAACTATAAAAAGGAATGGAATTCTGTTATTTGACAAAATGGATGAACCTTGAAAACATTATGCTAAGAAAAATAAGCCAGACACAAAAATGACAAATATTTTATGATTCCACTTACATGAGGTAGCTAGAGTGGAAAAATTCACAGAGATAGAAAATAGAAGTTGCTAATGGATGGGGGGAAGGGGGGATGAGGAGGTATTATTTAAGAGGTTCAGAGATTATTTGGGATGATGATAAAGTTCTGAAGATGGATACTGGGGATGGTTGCACAATATGGTGAATGTACTTAATGCCACTTCAAAATGGCAAACTTTATGTTATGCATATTTCACCACACACACACACACACACACATACACACACACACACACACACACAAAGGTATTTGAAATGTGGGATGGCCAAAGGGAACCATCCTATAGAATTGAGAATATATGAAAAGGAGAGAGAAGATGGTAACTGGTGTAACCATAGGTCAACCACTCATTGATTCAATAAACATACACTACTAAGTACCACCTATCTGCCAGGTACTATACTAAGCCTTGAGGATGTAAAATGAATACAACAGACTCCAACATTGTTCCCAGGGACCTCAAGAGTCTAATAGGGCACACAGAAAAGTAAAGAGACAATTACAACAACACCACAACTGGTAATTACTGTGATAGGGATATATTCAAGGTGCGAGGGAACTCATAAAAATTTAGTATGAGGGTGGAGGGCATAAAGGATACCTGAAAGAAGTAAACTCTATGCTGCAACTAAAAGAATGTTCTTAAGAGGGCAACAGAGTATTCCAGAATCAGTAACAGCATATTTTAAAACCTAGAGTACTCAGAAGACACGCTGTGTTTGGGGAACTGAAAAGAAGTTCAGGGAGACTGGAAATGGAATGTGAGAGAAGGGTAAATGGCAAGAGAGGTGGCAGAGGAAGAGAGCCAAAAACTTAAGAGAATCACTCTGTGAACTGGAATGAGAGGATGAAAAAGGTGGCCAGAAAAGTGGAAAGCCAAGGGAAGCTGGTTTCAAGGAGAAGGCCTGGGCCCAGAATATGGTATTATCTTGGCAAATGTTCCATGTGTATTTTACTGTTGAGCGTAATATTCTATAAATGTCAATTAAATCAGGTTGGTTGATGATGTTCAAAGTCTTCTATATCCTTAATGCTTTTCTCTCTGCTTATCAATTGAGAAAGAGGTAGTAAAATCTAACTATAAATATGAATTATTTTTCTTTGCAATTCTATCAGTTTTTACTTCATGTATTTTGAGGCTCTGATATCAGTGTATAAACATTCATAACTGCTATGTCCTCCTGATTAATTGGTCCCTTTTTATCATTATGAAATGAACTTCTTCATTACTGGCAATATTCTTTGCTCTCAAATCTACTTTGGTAGATATTAATATAGGCTGGACACCTACAAACTGAAAAAAAGATGCATGTGAACTGAGACTGGATTCCACTACTAAAATTAAAATCACTAGACTAATGAAAATGGAAACTAGATAATCAAGTGGTAAGAAATGAGTGAGTGGTGGGGAAAGACCACAGAACTGGACTTCCCTGGTGGCACAGTGGTTAAGAATCCACCTGCCAATGCAGGGGACATGGGTTTGATCCTTGGTCCAGGAAGATCCCACATGCCGTGGAGCAACTAAGCCCACGCACCACAACTACCATGCCTGTGCTCTAGAGCCTGCGAGCCACAACTACTGAGCCTGCGAGCCACAACTACTGAGCCCATGTGTCACAACTACTGAAGCTCACGTGCCCTAGAGCCCACGCACCACAACTACTGAGCCCACGCGCCACAACTACTGAAGCCCACGCACCCTAGGGCCCATGCTCTGAAACAAGAGAAGCTACCGCAATGAGAAGCCCACACACCGCAACGAAGAGTAGCCCCTGCTCGCCATGACTAGAGAAAGCCTGTGTGCAGCAACGAAGACCCAACGCAGCCAGAAAGTTAAAAAAAAAGAAATAAAATTTAAGAATTAAAAAAAAAAAAGAAAAAGACCGACCACAGGAGTGATAGATGATTTTGTGAAGAAACATCCTCACTAGAGAAATTAATCTGGTTAATGATTCAAAGACTTATTAATTTAAAATTTTCATTTAAAATATTTAAAAATTTTTCATTACTCATAAAAAGAACAGACTTAGAATTCTCACTTTATCTTTTTTCTTGATAAGCCTTATTTTTTATAACTTTTAAAAATAAAAGTAGCATATACACATAATTATATTCTGATCGTATGTGCAGAGTTCAGAGTTATCACAAAATAACGATAAATATGTGATTACCACCAAAGTTAAGAAAAATACCATTGATACCCCACCAGAAGTTCCCCTCGTACCATTTTACAATTGCTACCCTTCCTTCCTTCCCAAAGATAACCATGACTCTGAATTCTAAAGGTCTTGATTAATTTTTTTGTTTTTGAACTTCAAGTAAATTGAAGCATACAATATGTATTTTTTGGCTGGTTTATTTCACTCAACATAGGTTTGTGGAATTCACCTATGCTTATTACTTTAACCGTAGTTATTTCATATTTATTTATATATAGTATCCTAAGATGTGAATATACCACACTTTATCCATTTTACTATCAATGAGCATTTAGGAGATTTTCACTTTGGGGCTATTAAAAGCAATGCAGCTCTGAATAGCTTTGTACATGCCCTTTGGTGCACAAATACACACATTTCTGTTGAGAACACATTCAGGAACGGAATTCTTAAGTTACAGGGTATACATATGTTAACTTTAGAAGACACTGCTAAGTAGTTTTCCAAAATGATTTAACAATTTATAGTCCCATCAGAAATGGGATTGATCCACATCATTGTAAGATCTTGGTATTAGTGTTATTTTAATATTTAGCCATTATTACAATGTGTAGGATATTATATTGAGGTTGCATTTCCCTGATGAATAATGTTGAGCGTCTTCTAGTATTTTTATTGGCCATGTGGATATCTTCTTTTGTGAAGAGCTTACTCAATCCTCTCATGAATTTTTCTGTTGGATTATCTGCCTCATTTTTATTCATTTGTAGAAGGTTTCTGTATATATTGGACAAGAAACTTTTGACTATTATTTATGTTGAAAATATCTTGTCCACAGACAATAAGCCAACCTAATGAAGTAGTTCTAAGAGACTCTAGGCTACAGGCACTTGTGCCAATAAATGACTGAACTTTATGTTCCCTCTACCAAAACTTTGGCCACTATGAGAATATCCTATGGCTTTCTCACCAACAACTGCCTTTAACTCAAAATGGAAGTTTAAGTCCTCATTTTCAATAAGTGGTCCTATATCCAAAGATAACCTAAGTCTCTGGGCTTAACCACTTGTCTCCTACATCAAAAAAATGGAAGCAAAATGAACAAGAAAACATCTTTCTGATTCCTTTGGATCCCAGAGGGCAGCACCGCTGAGTTTCATTTACATTGGCGGTTATTGGCTTTTGTGAGAGCTGAACTCTTCTGGTAACCTGACGAAAGCTAGGAATGTTCTCTCCTGGAATATCTCATATACCCAACCTTTTGTATATGATTTCAGGGGCTTATAAACCATGGAAGCCTAAGTTAAGAATTTTTAAATTTATACCCTTTAAAGTACGGAAATAAGAAAAATATATATCAAGTCTCCAATCCAGTCACCTTTTATCAAGGCAAGCTCTCTGGACACTTGATTAAATGCCATCATGTGTTAACAATTCACCATACTTGCTTTGTACATCCTGATCTGAAAAATGGCATCCCCAGGAAGCCTGAATTGTCAAGGCCATCCTCTTAACAACTCTGGAATCAAAGTCTCTGCTGACTTTGCTATCCATGGTATTTACCTGTGGTTCAAGTTAAGGCCTGTTCCAGGTGAGCCAAGCCATAGCCAACCCACTGCTGAATGATGAGGGACTTGCTGGTTCAACCCTTACCTGTTGCTATGCTTGGACTTTTCTCGGTCCTTCTCCTTGTCCTTCTTGTGTTCTTTGTGCCGGTGTTCTCGATCTTTATGTTTATCTTTGTGTTTATGAGAATCTGTAACCATAAGAGATGAGTCAGTAAAGAGCAGTCATGAGCTATCTCCTGCCCACCTACCTTGACAAGCTGGTCAAGAAGCACAATGACAGGATTTAAATGGCATGGTAGCCATAACAGCACATTCCATTGGAGGGAAAGATTTCACAAAGCAGCCCAGACAAGGCATCCCATTACCCTGCCTCTAAAACCAAGATGTGTTACAAATAAGCAGGAAGGGGAGGGGAGTCAATTCTACCATAAAAGGAAGCAACAGTTTGGTATTCTTCTCGTAGATCAGGTACTATGAAGACTAAGCCATAAATGATTCGAAGGGATCAATCTTGAACACTGACTTTCAAGATCAGATGGTTATCTATGTAACTTCTGGAAAATTCAAACCTTAAGAGATACCTGTTTTTTAAATCACCTTTAATGAAGTATAATTTCTATACAGTAAGATATACAATTTCAAAGATAAAGTGTGATAAGTCTAGCAAACATATGCACAGATATAATCCCCACCACAATCAAAATTTAGAATAATTCCATCATCCCCAGAAGTCTCCCTTGTGCCCATTCCCAGTCAATCCCCATTTTCCATCACCAGCCCAAAGCAACCACTGATCTGCTAGCACAATGAATTAGATTTGTCTACATTTCTAGTTTCATATGAATGAAATTACAGAATTTACTCTTTTGTGTCTGACTTCTTATGCTTAGCAAAATTTTTTTTACATTCAACCATGTTGCTGGATGTATCAGTAATTGGTTAGATTTTTATTAGAATGGTATCCCATTGTGTGGATACACTGCAATTTATTTATCCAATCACCTGTTGATGGACATTTGAGTTCTTTTCAGGCATTGGTTTTTACGAATAAATCTGTTACGAACTTTCATATACAAGTCTTTGTGTAGATGTGTTTTCATTTCTCTTGGGTACATACTTAATAGTGAAGTTATAGGGTCATACGGTAAGTATATGTTTAACCTGATAGGAAACTGCCAAACTGTATTCCCAAGTGATTGTATCATTACACATTCCCACCAACAATGGATTAGAGTTCCAACTGCTACAAATTCTCACCAATACTTAGTATTATCAGTCTCTAATTTTAGCCATTCTAGCAGGTATGTAGTGGTATCTCACTGTGGTGCTTTTTTTTTTTAATAAATAATTTATTTATTTTTGGCTGCGTTGGGTCTTCATTGCTGTGCGCAGGCTTTCTCTAGTTGCAATGAGCGGGGGCTACTCTTCATTGTGGTGTGCAGGCTTCTCATTGCAGTGGCTTCTCTTGTTGCAGAGCATGGGCTCTAGGCACGCAGGCTTCAGTAGTTGTGGCACGCAGTCCCAGTAGTTGTGGCTCACGGGCTCTAGAGTGCAGGCTCAGTAGTTGTGGTGCACGGGTTTAGTTGTTCTGTGGCATGTGGGATCTTCCTGGGCCAGGGCTCGAGCCCGTGTCCCCTGCATCGGCAGGCGGATTCGTAACCACTGCGCCACCAGTGAAGTCCCTCTCACTGTGGTTTTAATCCAGTTTCCCGATTAAATGATGGGCAACTTTTCATGTGCAGATTGGCCACTCATATATCTCCTTCAGTAAAGTATCTCTTCAAATCCTTCCCCCACTTAAAAAAATTTGTCTTATTCCTAAGTTGTAAGAGTTCTTTATACATTATCCATTACAAATTTTTGGTTAGACATGTGTATTGTGAATATTCTTTTTTTCTAGGAGCTTTACAGAGGTAAGGGACAGGGAACATTTTTTTAATCTATAAAGATGTCTAGTTGTTCTAGCACCATTTCTTGAAAAGACTGCCTTTTCTCCATTGAATTGCCTTAGGCCTCTTTACTGGAAATGAAATGACCACATAATCATCGATCTGTTTCTGGACCCCATTTTATCCTACACACACACACACTATCTTGACTACTAAAGCTTCACAGTAGAGCTTTTTTCCATAGTAAGTTTTGATATCAGGTAATACAAGTACTTTAACTTTGTTCTTTTTCAAAATTGCTTTGGCTATTCTGTCTTCTGTATTTCCATATAAATTTTAGATTCAGTTGGTTGATTTCTTTAAAAAAAAAAAAAAAAGCCAGCTGGGAGTTTGTGTTCATAGGACAATTTGGAGAGATGTGACATCAAAACATTACTGTGGGGCTTCCCTGGTGGTACAGTGGTTGAGAGTCCGCCTGCCAATGCAGGGGACACGGGTTCGTGCCCCGGTCCGGGAAGATCCCACATGCCGCGGAGCGGCTGGGCCCGCGAGCCATGGCCGCTGAGCCTGTGCGTCCGGAGCCTGTGCTCCGCAACGGGAGAGGCCACAACAGTGAGAGGCCCGCGTACCGCAAAAAAAAAAAAAAAAAAATACTGTGTCTTTGCATCCACGAACATGGTATCTCTCTCCACTTTTTTAAGTTAGTGACTCTCAAATTTTAGTGTATCAGAATTAACCCAAGGGCATATTAAAAATGCAGCTCACTGGGGACATGTGACCCCAATGTTGAATATGAATTAATTAGAAGTTTATGTATCCAACACATGTGGTAGTTTTAAAATATGTCCAACAGATTCTTTGATACTCTTCCTTTCAAGGTGTGGCCTAATTTCCTTCTCCTTAAATATGGGCTGGACTTAGTGACTCACTCCTAAAAACAGGATAAAGTGGAAATGTCAGTGTGCAATTTCTAACACCAGGTCATAAAAGGCACTGGATCTTTCTCCTTGCCCTGGAGGAATCCAGTTGCCATACTGTTGGGACATCCAAGCAGCCCTATGGAGAGGCCCATGTGGTGAGGAACTGAAACTTCCCGACAATAGCTATGCGAATGAACCACCTTGGAAGTGGGTCCTCAATTAAGCCTTCAGATGACCGCAGTCTCAGACTCTGAGCCAAAACCACCCAGCTAAGCTGTTCCTGGATTCCTGGTTCACACAAACTGTGTAAGACAAATGTTTGTTATTTTAAGCCATTAAATTTTGAGATAACATGTTTAATAGCAATAGATAACTAACAATAATGTATAGGCAATGTGTGTGTTCACACTACTCCTGGCTCACAGCAAAAAAAGAAGCCACATTTGGCACAATCCATTAAGTATCTATTCTGTGCCAGGCCCTAGGGAAACAGAAATTTGCATGACCGTACACCTAGCTGTAAGAAATTCTCATCCCACAGAGATGGGAAAATAAAATCATATGGTGTCAGAAATAGGACTTGAACCCAATCTTCCATGTAGCATAAAGAACCCTCCAATTTCTGAAAATCTCAAGTCTACAATTTTAAAATGCTGAGTCAATCTGATACAAAGTTGGTGGCCCCTGTTCACTTGACAATAATTAATACCCTCATTACTTCTATGCCCAACTAGCACTTACGGTTAAAACCACAATAATGACAAAACATGCCACCAGCACTACAACCTGGAATGAAGTCTGTGTTGTTTGATTTTGTTTACAGGCCAGATTTAGCAGACAAGAAACAGAACATTAGGATCTGCTATTATGGCACAAGCATATGGCAGGGACATAATATATTAAAAAAAAAATTACTCTGTGTATAATTCAACAAACACAGAAACATGTCCAAAAAACTAGAAGATAGACACCAAATGTTAAAAGTAGTTTGGGTGGTAAATTTATAAGCAGTTTGAGTTTCTGTGTGTATACTTTGCCTTGTTTTCCAATTTTTTCCCGATGAGTCACTTTTATAATAAAATAAAGAAGTTATTTTTTAAAATTACCCAGCTTAAAAAATTTATTTTGACAAGTACTGGTGTACACAAGGAAAACATATTATTAGCTCACTAAAAAGCACTAAATTTAAAGAAAAAGAAAACTAAGTAAAAGTTGAAAATAATTCCAGGTAGGTTTTAGATAACCAGTCTGCCCAAAACGTTGTTTTAAGTGCACAAAACCTTAGAATCAATTTTGAAAGCCAGGTCCCCAATTCTTTCAATTGCTAATCTAAAAACATAAAACCAAAATGTCTGAAACTTAAAGAAACTTAAAGAAAGAAACTTAAAGTTGTAGCTGAAAATCCCACTAGTGCAAGTAAGACCTAGGTCAAAGATCTGAAACCCAAGTGCCCCTAATTTTAAAAGTTATTACATGTCTCCTGTATGCTCAAATTGTGCTATGTGTGCTGTGACAGGTACCAAAAAGAATAATATGTGACAACTTCTTCAAATATCTGAATAGCTATAGTATAGTTCCACATGGCAGCCTGGGCCTTCTGAGGAGAAATGACAGGGAGGCAAAATGGAATGAGGCATCTCATGAACACCAAAAGTGTGTAAACAAGCTAAATTACCAACTGACAGGGAAACCACCATAGAGATGATCTGCACTATGTAAACTGATAGATAAATAACCTTTAAAGATGCATACGCAAGTACTTCCAGGTGAAGGATGTCTGCAATTAGCTTTAAAATACTCTCAGGCAAAAAAAAAAAAAAAAAATTGGAGCAATATGGGAATAGAGAAAACAAGATTGGCAAGAGGTTGATAGTTATTGAAGTAAGCAGATAAGATACGTGGGAGTTCACTATACTACTCTCTACCTAAATATGCTTGAAACTTTTCATAATAGAAAGTTAAACACTATCTTTAAGCTTCGTCCCTTTCAATCCCTTATTTTTTCTTCTTATATAGAGTACAGCAAGGAGAAGACCAGCCTAGTTCAAGAGAGGATTTGTGTTAAGGATCAGTAAGAGATAAAGTCTGATAGATGAAATTAACCCAAGTCAGGGTGTCCTACTCTCAGGATGACAAGGAGCTACTTCAAGCAGAAAAGGAACAAAATAAAAGCCATACTTAAGGAGGATTAATTGAAGGGCAGTGTAGGTAGAAGGTAAAAGCAAAATAACTAGCTAGTGTTTTTGAAGCAATCTAGAAAAATGTGATAACAAAGGGATTGAGAAGAAAGGAGAAAACATAAAAGCATGTTGAAAAAGAGGAAGTAGAATCCAGTTCCAGGAACTCACTGGTATGTGTAATCAATAAATGCAGGGGAAGAGTCAAAGAAGACTCAAAGACTTTAAGTCGAGGTGACGAGAACAAGGTGCCTTGGAAGAAGACACAGGAAAGCTGTGCAGAACAAAAACGAAGAGAACAAAAAGAGTGAAGAAATGATGAAACTAACTGAAGTCATATTGTATTTAAGGTAACACTGGGAAATCTAAAGATGCTGGTCAGAAGAGATGCCGGTAAGGGCACAATAATCTACATCCCCAAAGTGAAAATGTAGACAGCATACTAATGGACTTGAATATTACTTTTAGTACATACTCTTTCCCTTATCTGGAATTCATCTAAGAATAGATATTGTTAAAATGTTTTGGAGAAAGGATCTTGCCACTTCAAGCATCTGTTAAATGCAAAAAGAATTGTTTTGAACTTGACTGGAGATTAGAAACGAAAGGTGTAAACCACCGTATATTAAGTCACCAGAAAACCCCATTCATTGTGAATTCTGGTCACCCAATAACCTCTTGATGACAGGTGTTTCAAACCCTAGCCTTCAAAAATTCAAGATAAAGACATGGGAGGAAGATCGATCCCTGAAATAAGGCAGCCTTGAGAAGATGTTAACAACTAATTCCTTTCACTCTAACTAGAGTTACTCCCTAAGAATAAGTATGTCAATGAACAGAGAGAGAGAACAGGAATCAACATTTTCTGTTATTGTCACCTAAGATGTTCCTTGAGGTTAACAAAGATTTTAAGTAAAGAGACTTCCAAATGACAAAAGAGGTAAGTATCTGTGTCTTCTCAGATTGCAGGAATAATTAAGATATGAACCCAAACAGCCATCGGCAAGCAAGAGAAAAGGGGCACTAATATAGGTGCTGAACCATGCTAGAGTACTTACACTGTCTCATTCAATTTTCTTACTACTCTTACGATAAGGAAATATTCCCAATTTCACACAAGAGTAATAGTTATCCCTTTCTAAGGGTGCATTCTGCACAAAGTAGTATGCTTTATGTATTATCTCTAGTTTTCACAACTCTGGGCAGTACTGATTTCACCAAATCTAATACACATTTTTGCCTCTTAAGACATCTCTGAAAAGGTGCATATGGTTCGTATAGAGGGGGAATTTGGCAATATCCAGCAGAACTAACTCACATACTCTGTTTTAACCCAGCAATCCATATCTAGGAATTTAGCCTGAATATATATTTTAAAAGCAGAAAATTTATGCTGGTCTATGTATATGTGAAGGCAGAGAAAATTAGGTCATCAGAGAAGAAATCTTAATTTTAGACTTGCTAAAATGGATTAAAATTCCTTTCCTATCTCCAAAAATCTCGGATGTCAAATGATTGACCTTAAAGCAACAGTGTTTGTATTGCATCATGATGCTCCTATATTTAAAAAGGTAACAGACATTTTTCTAAATGTCTACACATGAAACACATGGGTGTCATTACCTCTGTCTCTTACACCATGGTAGAATTTTCTACTTTTCTGCCCTGTTATTTTTTAGAAAGGGTAGTAAGGTAGTAGGATTATGAGCATTTTGAAACAAGTCTTAAGAGTAAAAATAATGAATCTGGGTTACCTGCCTCCTTTGTTTCCAAGTGAAAAGTAATATAATGAGGAGAAACAATCTGATTCCACCGGAGAACAGAAATAAAGAGCCTGGATCCAACAGGGCAATGAGGCATTAACACAGACTTCCTGGAGGAGGCAGTATTTGAACTAAGTCTTGCTAAAGGCTAAGAGGGAGTTAGGAAGGTAGAGGGAATTCCCTCTCTAGAGGGAATTCTTGGCAGATGAGCCATGAAAGTCAACTACCTATTATTACTATCATTATTGTTGTTGTTGTTGTTATTACTGAGAAATGTATCTTCTCATGATTGAGCAAAATTAAGTGTGATGTACTTCCTGCCAGCTAGGAAATGGTAGAGTTGATTCTTGTCAGGGCATACAAGAAAATAAAATCCCAGAGTTATATTTAATTTGCTTTTCTAAACCATGTGTCCCAAAAGCAGTTTCTTAAAAAAGATATAGATACACTTCTACTGCTTGTAGCTTTAGAGTCCCAATCCTCTGCTTAGACAGAAGAGAAACAAAACACCTAGGAATAAGAAACTTCAGTATCAAATAAATCCAGCAAAATTTGATCCAACTGTTATAAAGTACCTGAAAGCTGGCCTAATCCCAGGATGACAATGAAGCTGCAGGTTTGGAAACCAGTCCAGAACCGGCCCCAAGTAGCCAAATCAGTATCACGGTGTAAGATGAAGAGTTCACTCCTCACAGGGAAACCAGACACATATACAAATTATATGAAAAAGGAAGCCAAGTCCATAAAACACTTTGTTAAATATGTTCAAGAATGGGAAGTCCCCGGCAGTCCAGTGGTTAAGACTCCACGCTTTCACTGCTGAGGGCTCAGGTTCAATCCCTGGTCAGGGAACTAATATCCCACAAGTCACTCGGCAGGGCCAGAGAAAAAAGAAAAAAAGTTCAAGAACGATGCCGTTAGAACAAAAGATCATAGTTAAACCCTAATGACGATTAGAGACATAACAGACAAGCACAGAAGGTTGGAAACAACCTCTGAAGGAAGCAGACTGGTTCAATAGAGTGAAAAAGATCCAATTCAAATCTTGTTCTACCACTGACTGTATGACCTTGGGTAAAAGTCACTTAACTACTGGGTCTATAAGAAGGCAGCATAGGTTAGTGATTAAGAGCTTCAAATCTGTTCATCATTGACTTGATGCCTGTAATCTCAGTAAACTCACCTCTCTTATAGATGAAGAAATTGGGGCTCAGAAAATTTAAGTGACCGGAAAGAATTTTAACTTCAAAAGTCAATCAGATTCTTTGTGTATGGTTGTAATAGAATTCCTGGCTAATCTTCACAAAATTCCAAACATGTTCACAACTGTCAATAAGGTACAATTGTTACTGACCCCTCTTCATGATTAATTTACATCAAACTGAAATAAGCCTACCCAATCATTCCAAATAACTTAGGGTTCAGGTTTTATACATGCATTTAAGGTGGCAACCATGCCCATTCACCTTGCCTGACCAGCGAACGATAAATAAAAGGCTGTCTGATTTTCTTTCCTGGATGCAGCTTACGAAGAAAGAAGTAAAACTTTGGCCTGATCTAACAATCCTGTACCCAGAAGCCTAAAATACCTACTGGTTTTAAGGGATACACTGCTAAACCAGTTAACACCCCCAGGTAGAAATATTTGCATGAGTTTAGTGGTTATCAGCAGGTGGCTAACAGTGTTACCAAGCTTATTACAAGCTACATGGTGACTTAGGTAGCTGCATAAGTCACTAATGCAACTACAATTCAACCCAAGCACAAACATTTACATTTTGTTAAGAGAGAAAAGGCAAAGGAACTGGCAAAGATTTCTGACCATTTTATCAACTACTCCATGATCTTTAAGGATTTTACCACTCCAACCTTTTTCTAAATGATTAGGGTAATCAGATCAGAGCAGGAGAGTCCTTTGCTTCCTTATAAACAAAAGCAGAGACTTTTCTGGTATAAAGAAGGGTTCTTTGCCAAGCTTTGAGGCAGACCTCTTTACACTGACTTCTGACAACAGGTTTTGAGACTTAAAGCAGTAGCTGTAAAATATCATGTGCTCTTCCTTCAAAGATAGTCAAGTGTGTGGAGGATGGGGGTGGGGAATAGTTATTCAACCAAAAGATGCCTTCCCCAAAGAGGTCCTCAAACAACATTGTCAAAGATAATCTCTGCTCATCTCTGACACACAGATATATAGCCAGTGCCTTAGGAAAGTGGACAGTGGAACGATTTGGGTGAAAACAGTGGGTGAAAAGATTAATTTTCTAGGGACTTCCCTGGTGATCCAGTGGGTAAGAATCTGTGCTTCCAATGAAGGGGGCCCAGGTTCGATCCCTGGTCAGGGACCTCGATCCCACATGCATGCCACAACTAAGAAGCCTGCATGCCACAACTAAAGATCCTGCGTGCCACAACTAAGACCCAGCACAGCCTAAATATTAAAAAAAAAAAAAGAAATTAATTTTCTAAAGAAGATATTCATCACCTGCTCATTTATTAAATCACTTCTATTGGGATAAATCCTTGTATCTTCTCCTTCCTCCCTGACCTTTAAACCCATGGATATCACATCCCCAGAAGCTGGAGTTTTAACAAAATCCCCATTTCTACTTAACACTCTACATCCAGTATGTTCTAACACTTTGAGACTGTTTTTGTCTAGGACAGACAACAAGCTGGTCTCAATGATAAAGACTGGCATCCGGAGTGTGGTCAGTATCAGGGGTGTGCAAGAATCTCCTCAGGAACTTAATGCCAAACTAAAAGCAGTCACGAAGACTGAGAGCCTGTCACTGAAAGGGGGATGGGTTGACGGGGTGAGAGAACTCTACCCTTCCTTCTCTCTCCTTCCTGCCTAAATTCAGACTTTATCAATGTTGATCTAGTTTCAATCCAGGAAATCCAGTCTGTGATCCATCTTAATGGGTGGCTGATTTCAATTTGCAGCCCATGGAAGAGTCCTTATCACTGTTTTACAGTGATTCTCAGACAACATTTCCAAAATTCCAGTGCATAGTTAATAGCCTTTCAAAGTATGCAAGACAGAGGCTGTTATGGCTAAAAGTTCAAAGAGCTCCGGAATTTAAAAGAAAAATGTTGGGAGGATTCAGCTCTAAAGAAAGACACTAGTAATATTTCCAATTTTTAAAGTCCAAATTATCATTTTTTCTCCCCAAATGTGTATTGTATATAAACGAGACCTTTTGTCATGAACTGACTTGTTCATTATTGAAACTAATGGGGTTTCCTCATTAGGGACCTAGTACTCTCAAGCTAATAACACAAAAAACTTCAGGGAGAAAATGCAGATGTAAGTATTTCTTCTTCTCTCCTTAAAGAAGCTGGGGTTCACAATATTCATTCATTCAAATATTTACTGAGTACCAACTCTGTGTCAGGCATTGTTCTAGGTGTGGCAAAACAGTACCAAGTCTCTGGTCTCATGAAGTCCCATAATAAGCATCATAATCACCCCAACCCAGCAGCTGTTAAATGAGTAACTCTTGAAAGGGAGGGGGAAAAAAGGGTCTCCATAAGGGTCTCCCAAGTTTCCCTGGACTTGGCCCCATGAAGTTCCAGAATCAGACTTCAATACTGCAGCTGGAAGGTACCTTCATAAGAAGTGATAGATGCCAAGTCAAAGAAAGGGCCGAACAATCAGATGAAGGTTGCCAAATATTTTGCAAAGTACTTAAGTTTTTCTCCTCAATGTTCAATACTTGGTAAAATTTCATCATCAGAAACTTAGTAGTATAATGCATTAAAAGACTAAGAGTTGCTCAAAGATAGCAGTCTAGCATTTTCCATTTTGTTTTTACCAGCTCTGCAACACAATCTCAAATTCTAAAACCAATCACAACATCTTCCCAAGTGTCTATATGCTTAGAAGAAATGCCACAAACTGACTTAAAAACACCTAAGTGGACCTATCTTGGTTCTTAAACATCAGCAATTCTGTAAGATTAGTGGCCAGATGTTGTTCCATGTCCTTGCCTTGGAAAAGACACACCATGAAGCAGCCAACTGGTGTGCTTTAGGCCTCAATCTCATACAAAAAAGGGTTAAATGGTCATAGGATGTTTTCTCTTCCAGTCCACTTCCTCATTTAAATTGGACTCCTTTTATGCTTTTACAACACTACAATTACCTTAATCTGTCTTTTCAGTCCCTTCCTGTCTATGCACCCTATTTTAACTTGTTTTATAACCTTCTCTCCCATCCTACTCCTCCCATTATGCTCCTTAAATTCAAGTTCATCTTCCTCTCTTCCTCTGGCTCTTATTCCCAGGGACCAACTGATTACATTAAAAACAAAAAAAACGTGCAATGTCATGACGGGGTCCTAGGTAATTTATTTCTCTACTCTGGTCTCAAGTTTTCTAGTCTGTAAAATGACCTCTACTGATCTCTTACACTTACAGTCCCAAGAATTCTATGATCTTTAAAAATTGTTTTAGTTCAAACAAATTAGGATAAAAAGAAAAAAATCTAAATGCTTAAAAAATCTCTTTTAAGAGCAGTGGTTCTCAAACTTTCCTATGTGTGAGACCTGGGAATAAGATCATCCTCAGATATGTGTATTTTAACACAAGCTCTCCAGGTGACTATAATCTATAATCATATTTTGAAAAACCCTGCTCTGTCATGTCTTGGTCCTTTGAGCAGTGATTAATACCAAGTACCAGCCACCTACAATAATGGACATGCTACCGATTTTATTTTCAGTTTCTACTTCAACTGGGTCTCTCTGTTCCTTTAAAAGGCAGGCACAAAAAAAAAAAAAAAAAAAAAAAAAGGCAGGCACAAGGTGCTTGCTGAGTCAGTCCCTGGGGATTTTTTTAAAGTTACAGCTGAGTATACTGAGGCTCTACAACTGAGGAAGAAAGAGGTTTTCACCTGCTACTTTCCCAGCCCCTATTTGAAAGGAAGAAGGAAGAGCTACATTAGGGGTGACACAGCTACCCCAACTTAGATAAGGAGTAGGGTAGTCAGGTGCTTTAGAATAGAAATTTCCTTTGTTGTTTGGACATCGGGCACAGACGTGCTTAGAGACAGAGGTAACTTGAGTCCTGCCACTGGGACTCAGTTGAGAAGATGAATGACTAGAAAAAAGATAGAATAAGACTTAATGAAGCTGCAAGCTCACAGTAAACTTTTGACACTTGGCTTATACAGATTCCTCTGGAAGCCAGAGGCTACCAAGTTTTATGAAAAGAGTCCCGTGAGCTTCCTGTGATACATACAAGTGTGAATCAGCAAGGTAAGCATCTGGCACTACTCACCAAGCCAGGGGTCAGCAAAATTTTTCTCTAAGGGGACAGGTAATAAATAGTTTTAGGCTTTGTGGCCCATTCAATCTCTGTTGCAGATACTCAGCTCTGCCACTGTAGCACAAAAGCAGCCACAGATTATATGTAAATGAATGAGCATGGCTGCATTCCAATAAAATTTTATTTATGGACACTGGAATTTGCATTTCATATAATCTTCCTGTGTCATGAAATAATATTCTTTTTTTAAATTGAAGTATAACTGACATAACATTATATTAGTTTCAGGTGTATTTAATAATTTTTTCCCCAACCAGTAAAAAAATATAAACACCATGGGCCATACAAAAGAAGGCACAGTTTTCAGAACTCTGCAATTACTTAACAGTGACTAGAAACTATCCCCAATGCCCCCGTAGAGAGAGCGGTGCCATTCTGAAGCTCGGTGTGTAAATGAATATCCTCCTTGCTTTACCTAAGGCTTTCCCCTAAATGATATCCATGCTCAGCCTGGTTCCCTCTTCTCTCCTCCTTTCAAACAGCCCGTGAATGGCCATACTTGATTTAAAAGTGGTTAAAATCTACTTGCTCTACAAAACTAGACAGAGTCAGTCACACGAATGAGAACTCTGAAGGGGAGGCCAAGGCTGAGCCCACTGCTAATTCTGCTTCTTAAGCAGCAAGCTAGTTAAATTTGTTATTTATCCCCCTTGAAGTGGTAACAACATCACACTTGTTCACACTCCTAACCACCTCCAATGAAACTCCTTAGTATATAAGCAGACTTCAGAGATCCTTCTAAAATAAGGGGGTTGGGGGGGCGGGGTCTAGTAAATCCCTGGTTAACAAAAAGATCCTTTTTCTTGAGTACTCAGATAAACAGAAGTTTTACTGATTTTTGGAGTAACTGGCTCCAAGCACAAGGTGAACTGCTTAAAAATAAATTATCCAGGGGTCTCTGCTGCACAAGCTGGCAAGCCTTCCTTAATAAGGAAAGGATTACACATTAAACTGTAACAGAGCCTTCTAGTCAATGATATTAGTCTGATAAGGATCCACTAAATGAAGGCAAGTGCTCTAAGAAATGCAAGTCCTTGGTCTGATACCACACAGGTCACTCCACTACAACCCAGGATTCCCAGGAGGCAACTGAGTCACCCAGGCTCCCCTTTACCTTGTTTTGTGTCACATTTAAGAACTCAAGCTGTGGCATCAGACAGGCTTCGATTAGCCTCCCAGCTGTGTGGCTTACTACTAACTATAGCCTTGAGCCTCAGTTTCTTCAAAAGTGGAGATAATAAATGTTCAAAATTCAGCTACTTATTTTATCCCAATTCCATTTTGTCTTCCCACCCTCAAAAATAACAGATCATAATTTGAAGCTAAAGCTGAAGGAAACTGGATCTGTCCCTGGTCTTTAAGCAATTTACTCAAGTTATTTTCTAAGACCTCATATGTTCACTATACGCCAGTGGTCAAGGCTATAAAATCTCACTTTGTTCCACCAGACTAAGATTGTCTGGCTAATGGTGGACTAGATTACTTATAAGTAAGTCAACACTCACTCACTATGTTCACTGTGAGTGTACAAATGACAGGAAGACCCCAAATGGGGTGGAGAAGTTGAGTTCTGATCTGCTTTTACTATAAGCAGCACCTTGGGTGAGTTAAAATCTTGGGTGCTATTTGCTTGCCTGGACAATCTTAGATTCTCTACCACTTACAGTGAGACATTAATTTATTACTGACTACAGTGGAACAAATATGAATTAACTTCTTGTCATAGCAACATACTAAAAACTTGCAATTTCAAATTAAGTTGTGAGCTAAAACCAACCATTTTAAAGGACAGTGATCCATAAGGTATTATATGTAAACATAAGTTAATCTGTTTTTGTCAACTACAAAACAGACATGACCTATCTCATAGGGTTGCTGAGATAAAATGAAAATTTATTCAATCCACAGGTACCTTAAATGTTCACCTTTGTGTAGCACTAAAGGGGTCAAGTAAAATGGAAAACTGTCTGAGCTTTCCAACTGCTGTGGTAAACTCAACTTTACTTACCAGTCATAAATCCTCTTAGCATGTCACCCAGGATAAGGCAATGTAGACTTACAGAAGGAAGTTCTTTATTCAAACTCAAAACATAAATTCATACCTGTTTTGGATTTTGAAGTTCCAAGAGCCCCAACCTCCCATATTCCAAGTAAAATCTAAACCCAAATCTCTTTGCTCTTATCTAAATTTTACCTAGAGCTGTGCTGTGCAATATGAAGCCACTAGCCACATGTAGCTACTTTAAATTAAAGAAAAAATAAAACTTGAAAATTAAGTTCTTTAGCCACACTAGCCACATTTCAAAGGCTCAACATGGCCAGCAGCTACCATGTGGAATAGCACAGATCAAGAACAATTTCCATCATGACAGAAAATTCCACTGGACAGTGCTGACAAAACCAGGACTGAGACTTCCTGTGTCCTGATGCCTTGCCTAGCACTCTCCACTCCACCAGTGACTCCTCTGCTGGAGCCCAGTCAGGGGCCTTTTCCCTACACGGCAAGACACTATGTTGTGTAGTTCCTTAAGGTCAGCCGAAGTTTGCCATCTCAAAAGCAGGCCGCTTCTGCAGAGTTCCAGGGGAATCAGAGACTCAACGAGTGCTGCCCAGAGAACATTTCAACTAAGGCATTAGTCCACTAAGGTATAAGTTAAACCAGATAGAGCAATTATTTTAAGCTTCAGGAGTATGGCAAGGAAGTCCCATTTTACTAACTCATCTTTGTTCTCTAAACGCAAGACAAAGTTGGAATTTTTTACTTTTGCCTCTGAAAGTAATTAACCAGTACAAGATCCTTAAGAGGGTTATTTGCATTTTACATACTCTTCTGTAGTGAGTAATGTTTTCACAAGGACATTTCCGTACTGAAAATGCTTCTCCTTTCCTAGGAGGCAGAACTTAAAAGAGAAAAAGGACTTGTCTAACCTGAAAATGTACCTTCTCAGGCCAGCTCAATTAGGACAGGCTCATTCCTGCAGGCTTGCCTTCCTTTGCTTCTATTAAGTGGGCCCTTAATGCCTGGGAAGTAGTGAAAGTGACTACAAACCTCCTGCCAGTGCTGCATAGGAACCCACCAGCTCAGCCTAAACTGCCCATTTCCAATGGGCGTGGGCCTCAAACGGCCCCAAGTCCACACCTTGTCTGGCCATAAAGGTATCAAGTGTGTTGATGCGTTGCTTCATGCATCCTATTACTAATTCAGCCAACGGGCCCTTTTTGTCCAGAATATCACTACTGACTGTGCTTGAAATGCACAGGTCATTCTCTGGGTAACTACCTACAGAAAGTGTAAGCCTGAATACATATATGCTCTTTAGAAGCTTTCCTGGTGCTAATCATGTAACTGGCTCCTATTTTTTGCTCCCATTTTGAATTACTCCAAATTCCTAACTATAAGGAAGTATAAGTATCAAACAAGTATTGAGGCCCAGACATGGGCCTTGTGAAAAAAACAAGGAACACTGTTTAAGAGGTTGAATTACTACAAAACTAGTTATAGGCTTCATATGAATCACAGTCATAATCTGCTCAAGGCCACCCAACTACCGAGAGTTGAATCCAAGTTTATCTCACTCCAAAGCCTATGTTTCACTGGTGAGCACATGGACTTCAACTGTCTTTCATTCCTCCTAAAAATGTGAGAGGTGCAATAGAAGAAGGTGAACTTCAAATCTTACTCTATTCCACTGGTCCTGAAACCTCAGTGTGTATCAATCACCTGGCTGACTTGGTAAAACCTAGACCGTGAGCCCCCACTCCCAGAGCTTGAGCCAGTAGGTTTGCATGAGGGCCAAGAATTTGCATTTCCCCCAACAAGTTCTCAGGCAATGCTGATGCTGCTGATCAAGAAACCACACTTTAAGAACCACTGCTCTATTCAAATCCTCCCATTTCAATCAGTGCCATCAGTAACTAAAGACCCCTAGTTTAACCTAAAGATAGTGCCCTCCACAGGTTAGATCCACAGCATTCCACTAAACTACGCTCCACTTCACGTCCTCAAGCCCTGCCTTCAACATCCTACGAACACTAGCATGAAAACTGCCTCTCACTCTTCATGCTCCGCTTAGTCAACCAATCTTAAAAGATGACATCAGGATCAAATAATGGCTAGTTAAACATGGAAGTAGGAGAAAGGATTAGGATTCTGATGAGACACATAGTTAAACAGCTGCAAAGGCAGTTAACTATCTCTGCTATTTATCTAAATGCTCGTTGAAAGGTAGAAGATATTTATTTAAATTAGAGTGAGATAAGTAATAAGCATTTATAAACATATGGAAAACACTGTTCTGATGCCTTTTTAAAA
This sequence comes from Grampus griseus, assembly GCF_964374135.1. Taxonomy (NCBI): domain Eukaryota; kingdom Metazoa; phylum Chordata; class Mammalia; order Artiodactyla; family Delphinidae; genus Grampus; species Grampus griseus. The sequence goes on along the minus strand of NC_139008.1, from coordinate 70,073,543 downwards.
ATTCTGTAAATTTAATAACTAGACCAATGGAGTACCTTAATCAAATGAAACAAAACAGATCTTAGCCAAATAAAATAGTTCACATAGATCAGTTTCTCCAAAGGTGACTTATGGGTCACCTGTATTAGAATCATTTTGAATTGTTAAAGATATATTTAAAATGTAGATTTCTCAATAGCTCCACAACAGAATCAACTTCAAGGCATAGGACTAGGAATATGTATTTTTACCAAGCACTCCCAGGTAATTCTTATGCAAATTAGCTTAAGAACTGAAAACTCAGTGTAAAGCTCTCAATGTTCCTAACTTGATTTTCAACCAGTTGGTGAGCTAGGAGAGAGGGAGGATCCCATTTCACAACTAAACATTTGTTAAAAGCATCTGTATTGACCATATAAGATGAGATAGTGCTCTTGCCCACTTCCTAGTAAGTAATAAGCCAACCACATAAATTTCTAAAGCCTAGAATGAAAAATTGGAAGAGGACAACAAAGGCTCAGTGAAAGCCAGAGAAAAGTGGCTACTTCTGGCTTGGGGTTAAGTGTTGATTGCAGACAGATTTCACTGGAAAGGAAACTGAGTATCTAAGACTATGCCTTCAATATTGAAACAAGCTCTGAGATGTTTCTAACTCTCAAGGAGTTTACAATACTTAATGCCTTCCTAAAAATAGATAGGAAAATGGAGATGATATACTTATCTAAACTGTACCAAGTTCTAAACACTAAGGAGGCATTCCAGGGTAAAAAGGAATATTTTAACAGAACAAAACATGATCATAGACTTCTGGGAGAAGAACGCACACTGAACTTCATTTCTGGGAAACAGGGTTGCTGCAGAAGGCCTTTAAAAAAATATATCAAGTTTTCAGTAAATGTACTGAGCAAAATTATCTTCACTTTTGTACAACAGCACCTACTGGCATGCGTATTTACACATGTGCAATCAGGATGAATTCTGTTTGATAGTCCGCTAGTCTTACTTATGCAAACACTTTCACTGTTTTCAGTCACTTATAGACATATTTCATCATATTGTACTATAACTTTGAACTCTTCCCCTAAAAATTTGAGCTTAACACAAACACTACCTGACATCTAAATTCTAGAAGTTAGCTCCAGTCCTAAATAAGTTCTATAACATTTTCAGGACTACTGAGGGAAAATTTTTAGCTTCTTGTTTGCCCACTAAAATCTGTTTCCCCAAAGAGAAAACAAGCACATTTCTGCTTATAGACCACTTTCCCAACATTCTGAGATTAGGAGGGTGCTAACATCTGTAAAAAGATTATAAACTTCTGTGGAAGTGTGATTTTTATATTACACTGCACTCAAGGGAGGAAGAAGGTGATTTGATTTTTAAGTGGAAAGAGTAATTAATTATGGTCAAACCACCATCAGCTGAATCTCCACTGAGCCCACCCCGTCTGTCTGTCGTGGACTTCTGTATGCTAAGGGAGCTAACTGGGAGACTTTTCAGAGCTGGGCTGTGTGGCCTTGGAGAGCTTTCAGTTTGGAAGTCAAGTGTAACAAGCCAGCAGTTGCAAAGACTAGCCAATTTGTATTCCTCCTCCCCATTTTTGTTCTTTCCTGGTTAACTAGAACTGTGAAAATTTCGATGTTAAATAGCAAGAACTACTGTCATTGCATCTACTCCTGCGAAAACACACTGATTATAAGAATAAGGCAGAGTAAAGCTAACGTTTAGTCTCAATCAGTTTTCTAGTGTTCAAATCACACTATACATAACACTACTATGTACTCTGAACCTTCCTCTGAGGAGTTTAACAGCTTTCATGTATTGCCCGTATCAAGACACCTCATGGATTAGGAAGGAGTAACAATAGTAATATATTTGAAATGTTTCATACAATTAGTTTCCCAGGACTTTAAGTCCTGAGTCTAACCTCTAAGATTTCAGTTCTTCAAATTTAATAAGATGGTGATTTCACAGCTTTTATTTTAGGCAATGCATTCAAGGATTTAAACTATTTCAAGCAAATACTTGATTAGCTACTGTCATATGAATCTCTTGCACAGAATGTGAACGTTTCTAGTCACCCTGACAAATGTACCTGTTCGGGGAAACCTGAAAACTAATTTCCTAAAATTCATGCAAAACAGGTATCTGATACAAAAAGATAATGGAAAATACACAGAACTTAAAACTAAACTTTTATTCTTCTATTCCAGGTGAAAAAGTTTTAATGAGCTTATAGGTATCCTAAATTTTTTTTTTCTAGAACAGTTATGAGTTTGGACATCTTTGGAAATCTAAGGTCCTAGCTTTTCCAATTCTTTCCAAGGAGGGAAAAAAAAATCTCCTAGAATTGGAAATAAATGGAGACATCACTCTTTTTCACTGATAGTGAAGCATTAGCTGCCAGAAAGTACCTTCCGTTCCCACTTACCCTGGTACGACAGGAGCCTTTGCACTGATGAAAACACATGGAATCTCAACAGAGGAAGTAAAAATACAGGCCTGCAACTTACTAACCTCAAAGTGTTCCTTCTGAGAGCCCTATGGGTTTGTCTTGTTCATCTGTATCTAGTCACTACAGGTATTTACTCTGTGAATGTTTAAATAAATGAACATGGCAACTTAAAGTTTCCATTTGCAATTAAACATGAACGTTTTACCTTCCTAAGAAGATCTCTTAAATACTGCACCAACCCAAGGGCAAAGCGGTATGAGAAACGAAGTGGTTTGTACACAGTCACAAAGTAAAGGCGAGTCAGCACCCTCCTGAGCCCGCCCATCTCAGATTCACAGCAACAGTATCATATTCAAAGCTCCCTAGTGACCCTTCTCCCCTGGAGTAAAATCTCACAATACCCAAATTTAAAGAAATTGAAGTTCCCTTTGTACAGAAGACTAACGAAGCAATCTCTGAAAAGGTGATTGGGTGATTTTTTTCTTTTTTTTAATTTAAGGACTGGCAAGGAACTCAAAATTTTTTTCTAAGTTTTTACCTTTACTAAAGTAATCCTCAGGACTTCCCTGGTGGCGCAGTGGTTAAAAATCTGCCAGCCAAGGCAGGGGACACGGGTTTGAGCCCTGGTCCGGGAAGATTCCACATGCCACAGAGCAACTAAGCCCGTGTGCCACAGCTACTGACCTGCACTTTAAAGCCCGTGAGCCACAACTACTGAAGCCCATAAGCCTAACATCCCGTGCTCCACAACAAAAGAAGCCACCGCCATGAGAAGCCCACGCACCGCAACAAAGAGTAGCCCCCACTCACTGCAATTAGAGAAAGCCCGCGCACAGCAACAAAGACCCAACGCAGCAAAAAATAAATGAATAAATAAATAAATTTAAATAAATAAAGTGATCCTCACATGCTATTTAATCCTCAGTATTAGACCTAGTTTAGATGCAAAGGACTAAGACTCAGAGATTAACTTGTTCAAAGACATCGCCATTGAGCAGAAGTGCAAGAGCTCAAATTGAAATATCCTTTCCACTACATTATGGTTGCCTGATTTGGCGGTGGGTGGGTGGAGACACATGGATCCCCTCCCCACCCAAGGCTATTCACATTCTTAATCAGAGAAAAATGATGTAAGAGAAAGAGGTCCAAGCTCTGAAGACTTTTAAACCCAATCCTATTTCTGACACTCTAACATACGGAGGGCAATAGAGACATGCAGTATTAATATTCACTTTCTCACTTTTTTTCCTAAGTACTTTAAGAACCATTTGTTCCTGAGATGTTTATCTTTTCAAGACTTTATCTCTGAGACTCTTTAAAATTAGACCCTGTGCTGTAATTTTGATCCTACAAAATTATTTTCTCTGGACTACCTTTAATTGAATATTAATTTTGAAGTCTGTTCCTGTTGTGATGCTACTCGGATAATCCTTTTGATCCATGGTATAAGATCTCTACTAAGATCCATTTGGTTTAGTTTAATGTACAATAGTAAACATATCCCTAACTAACTTCGGTTTATCTTAAATAGTACTTCCAAATTAAAAATTCAAGGCAATTCAATAATCAGCATTACCTAGACTTATGAGCCATTACTAAAATTTTTTTCCATGGAATCCCCCAAATGCCTATACTCATGCACAATTGTTAACATGGAGTTTGCTACTTAAGTTCTCATACCTAAGTTTTATTATCTAAGGCACTTATTCCCAAGAATTATTATTTCACAGCAAGTTGAGCTGGTCACTTTGAGCAACCATCTGAATAAATGAAAAATAAAAGTAACTCTCAGGTGCTTTGAGTCTTCTCAGTTCAAAAATATTGAGGTGGGGACTTCTCTGGTGGCACAGTGGTTAAGAATCTGCCTGCCGATGCAGGGGACACGGGTTCGAGCCCTGGTCCGGGAAGATCCCCCCACATGCCACAGAGCAACTAAGCCCGTGTGCCACAACTACTGAACCTGTGCTCTAGAGCCCACAAGCCACAACTACTGAGCCCGTGTGCCACAACTACTGAGCCCGTGTGCCACAACTACTGAAGCTCACGCGCCTAGAGCCTGTGCTCCGCGACAAGAGAAGCCACCGCGATGAGAAGCCCACGCACTGCAAGGAAGAGTCGCCCCCACTCGCCGCAACTAGAGAAAGTCTGCGCGCAGCAACGAAGACGTGATGCAGCCAAAAATATATATATATATAATATATATATAATATATATTATATATATATATATTGGGGTGGCAGGTAGTAAAAGAGTACCCTTTGAAGAACCATGATGGCGGAAGACATACTGAGTTCTGTGGTTTAAAAAAAAAAAAACAAACCACAAATAATGAACTAGGCATTTCACTGATTAAATGTATCTAAAAGATAAACCCTTGGTTATCTTTCTTTTTTAATTGAGGTATAAATGACATATAAGCTCTGGGTGACTTTAATAGAAAACCCATAATTCTATTAAAAGGTTGAGAAATTACCCACATCAATACACTTCCTTCATTTCTAAGCCCACCTTTATTGCTGGAAGAAGTTCTTTCAGCAGTAACCACCTTGCCTTAGACTTATTCTTAGAAAAGTAAGAACCAGGTAAACATTTGGCTCCTACTTAGCCCAAACCTAGATATAGATACACCATCTTTTATTTTACGGTGATTGCTTAATAGTCAGAAGAGAGCCACATAGGCTATGCAGTTCAGTTAGGTAAAGACTCTATCTACCAACTCTAGTTATGTGTTACTGTTCACTGTGTAAATGTCAGGAAGATTTAAAATGTTAACAGAGAATACCAGTGAGGGAAGGAAAGAGCCACCAACTCACTACTTCAAATCTAACATTCAAGATAAAGATCCATCTCAGAGCAGAAGCTGTCTAATCAAAGTTTAAATTTTAAAATGTGGGTAGAGAGACACCTTCATATACTCATTTAAATCTCAATAGCTTGTGAAGCATAGAAATATCATCCTTGTTTACAGATGAGAAAACAAGGTATACGTACGCTAGCGCACACATATACAATCTTAAAAAACGGTACTGATGAACCTAGTGGCAGGGCAGGAATAAAGAAGCAGAGAATGGACTTGAGGACACGGCCGGGGGGGGGGGCAGGGAAGCTGGGATGAAGTGAGAGAGTAGCATTGACATATATACACTACCAGATGTAAAATGGATGGCTAGTGGGGAGCTGCTGCATAGCACAGGGAGATCAGCTTGATGCTTTGTGACGATCTAGAGGGTTGTACAGCAGAAACTAACACAATACTGTAAAGCAATTATACTCCAATAAAGATTTTAAAAAAAAAGAAAAAGAAAACAAGGTATAGCGGCCAGGACAAGTTTCATAGTAAGAACAGGGACTTAATCCAGATTGCTCTGATTTCTACTCCAACTTTCTATTTTACCACAGCTGCTCAAGAGCATTGTATCTCCCCAGAGCCTCCCTCTTCATCACTTATTCTCCTACTTCAATAGCAATCTGGTTCCAGCCTTAATACCATAGCATCTCTTGAAGATATAAGGGGTCTAAGGCTACCTCTAACAGCATATAATTAAGGACAGCCTGTGACATCTTTTTTTTTTTTTTTGGCTGCGCTGAAGGGCATATGGGATCTTAGTTCCCCAACCAGGGATCGAACTCACACCCCCTGCAGTGGAAGCACAGAGTCTTAACCACTGGACTACCAGGCACGTCCCGGCTGTGACATCTTATTAGAAGCTTACCAATTACCACCTGACTGGGGTTTCTGGAATCTGGACTAAGGCAGTATGCTACCAAAAAGGGGAGATGAGAGGGACTTCCCTGGTGGCACAGTGGTTAAGAATCCTCCTGCCAATGCAGGGGACACGGGTTCAAGCCCAGGTCCAGGAAGTTCCCACATGCCGTGGAGCAACTAAGCCCGTGCGCCACAACTACTGAGCCCGCGTGCCACAACTACTGAGCCTGAGCTCCAGAGCCCGTGACCACAACTACTGAGCCCATGTGCCACAACTACTGAAGCCCGCACGCCTAGAGCCCATGCTCCGCAACAAGAGAAGCCCCTGCAATGAGAAGCCCACACACCACAACAAACAGTAGCCCCCGCTGGCCGCAACTAGAGAAGCCCGTGTGCAGCAATGAAGACCCAACGCAGCCAAAAATAAATAAATAAAATATTTTTTTAAAAGATATTTTAAAAAAAAGGGGGGAGATGAGAAGGTTCTCCCACAAATCTGTACTATTCCCATTAAATTCAGATTTATTCTTTTTTTATTTTTAGAATTTTATTTATTTTTTTATACAGCAGTTCTTATTAGTTATCCATTTTATACATATTACTGTATATATGTCAATCCCAATCTCCCAATGAGATTTAATGAATACAAAAACATAGTGTCTACCAAACTCTCAAAATTAGTTCCCTTCCTCCCACTTCCCCTTCTGCTGCCAAGCAAGAGCTCAGATAGCTGACTACAAAGAAATAAAGGGGCTACCTTATAGGAGCTGGGTAAAGCAAGGGGGTCTCAGCCAATGAAATTCCCTAATCCACTTATCTTGAAATCTAGATCAGTCTTCTGCCCAACCCGTATTCTGCCTACAAAACTTTATAAATCTAGGCATTCGTATCTGATAGCAAGGTTAAAATCTGGACTTTTACTAAGGGGCAATGAGTACACTTCTAGTGTATTCTAGTGTAGGAATAGCCTTCAACTAACAACTTTTTTTTGGTAAACTCCAAATAGCCAAGGATATCTCCTCCAAGGTTCCTGCCCTCTATCTTTCCTAGGCTGTGCTGAGAAAAATACAAAGAATATTGGACCAAGGGTCGGTGGATGTGTTTTTGTTCTTAAAATACAGGAAAATGTCATAATACCCAGGGATCTATTAAACTTGTTCTCAGCAACGTCAACAACAAAGACAAGCGAATTAAAGTCCTCAATTATGCTGACTGCTTTAACACCTTTTGTTGAAGCTTATCTAGGTGTGTCTCAGGAATGCTAATGAACTGAGTTCTTCGGTTCCTTAAATCCACAGAAACAAAGTTAACTTCAAAGGCTCAGAGAGGAATTAACCTGAGACTGGTAGAGATGCACGCACCTCTACCCAATCTAATGAGGAGGGCAGAAGGGAGATGTAAATAAAAATATTTACTATACATTTCAGAAAAATTCTCAAGAACAGTACAGAAAGGTAAAGTTGGCAGGGAGATAACTGAGTGGATCTAAAAATATAAGGCAACAAATTAAAAACGAGTACCTACCAAAAAGAAATTTAAAACTTAAGTTGCCAATATCCCTTGCCGTTTCTTTCTTAACTAAACCTTACAGCCATAAATGACAGATAAAGACACAATACAAACTTTGACAATGGGTGGTCTAGCTTGATGATATTACAATCTGTATACCTAGACATATACTTGAGTCACTTCTCTCCCAGTCTGAAAAATATTTAGAATCTTTCTTGAATATACAGAATAAATATCATTTTAAATAATATCTACTGCTGCTAAAATCATTTAGCAAACTATTAGTCATTTCCTACAACACTACCCAAAATACCATTAATATCTAACAGATATTCCACTCTAAGCTTCTTCCCACCTAATAAAGCCAAGGCTACACCCACCATCACCACTCCCCCATCTTTATCCCCCTGCACAGTACCCAGGCCCTATGCTATCAACACAGAGCATACTACACATTGCTCACACCTAGATAGGCAGGTGGTGGGGGAAGGGCAAAGGTTGGCAAATGCTACGTCTTCCATACCGATGGCCTCTATTTTACATTTCCTACTTTAGCTACTGGCCTGAAGCCATGGGGATGGAAAGCTGCTTCACAAACTTCAGATTTACAAGGCATGGAAACAGAAAAGACTTGTTCCAACTATTACTACTCAAAGTTTAAAGACAATCTAAAAGCCTCCTTTAAACACAATATCTCATTCACTTCTAAAGGGCCAGTTGGGAACTTCTCCCATCCCAAACTTTTTACCTTAAGAAGCCAAATTCTCAACTGCTTGCCCAAATGCCCTCATTTCGCAAAGTTAATGAATTCAAAAATAATTAAGCGGCAGTCAGATAACCTTAACCACAGGATTCAGAAAAGTTAGTGAACTGACTCTTCCGTCTCCAAATGCAATGAATGGACCATATTTTACCTTTCTTTCAAGACAGTTTTTAAACTCAGGATCCCACATCAAATACTCATTTCAAGCATTTCCATAGCCTCATTCAAAAGTAAATAATTACATTGGAATCCATTTTTCCCAGTGAACCTAGAACTTTATTGGAGTTCAACATAGTTTCATATGAAAAACACGCAATCCCTCACAAAACACTTCTGGAGAAATAACTTTGGGTTTGAAGAAAATCAGTATTCTGCACTGTAAGTACGGCAAACGCTGTTAAAGACCAATAACATACGTATGCACTCATACCCAACTACTAGGAAATAACATGAACAACTGAAGTATGTCTGAAAGTTCCTAAAATGAAATACACCCAGAAAGCACAACAGAATCACAACCAATACCATTGGCAGCAACAGGTAACTGTTACTGTGATTAACATACAACACATATTCACAAGCTCAGAAGTCAGCCATGTTTTCTGCATGCCCCCACACATGCCGAAAACAAACAAAAACCCCCAACAGCTTCATTTTAGAATATAAGCTTTGAGACATGGTAAGAATCCCTGGCACTTGTATAAATGGACACTGACTCACCTAGAACAAACTAATGAATCTCTCTTCAAATTCTCACAATTCCCCATTATTATGCTGATGTTAAAGAAAAAAGCCAGACTCAATTCTTTTTTTGCTACTGTTGGTTAAAATGAGATTTTGGAACTGACCCTGACTTCCTATTTTCCATTTTACTTTATCTACTTACCAAAGACAAGTATGAGTTAATTATAGCAAGCAATATTATCCAGTTTTCACTTTTTAAACCATGAGGTATTTCTGATTATAGTAACTACTTGATTTTCTTGTTTTACCGGTAACGTCGGAATCTAAAATTTGTTTGTGAGTTCTGACATGCTAGTAATCTAAAAAGCACATGTTGACAAGCAACTCCGTTTCATCTATAAAGATTCTACAGCAGCTCACTAATTCTGAAAAGGTGCCCCCAAGAAATCTGGCTGCAGTGGAAGGAAGGACAACACTGGAGCCCAGAGCTTAAGTGTTTCTGGATGGAGTAGGAAGACGTGCCAGATTTCATTTGAAGGTGCCATCAGTTTGGTTTTAAAAATGTGATGGGAATTTTCAGATAGCCACATCATTAGTTTTCCCACCTGCCATCCCAACCAGTGCCCAACAGCACAGAAGTATAACTATCTGTTAGCATCAGAAACAATTCATATTTAATTCCATCATCCAGTTTGAATCCACTAAGCTACTAGAATCAACACAAGATAATGCCAAACAATGAATCCATGTAACATTTCTGAGAATAATCACTGATGAAACCAAGCATTATACTTTACTCATGCCAGGGAAGAAAGAACCCTACTACTCCAGAGTAGATGGACAAAAACATCAAGCTCTTGAAACAGCAATAGGACCACTGACCCCCAACCTGATGTTACCATTATCAACACTACAGATAATTCAGTAGTCTGCACAGTACTGGGCTAATGACTCAGCCCCACTTCAATGAGTGCTACCAACACCTAGAAAAAGAAGCCTTTTCTCTTAGGTATAAGAGATTATGGTTTCTGCTCCTGAAACTCCCAGCAATACTTTAAATATACACACATTTCACAAATAACAGATTTTTCCCAGCAGTTGAGTATGGGCTGGAATGTTCTAAATTCTATACGAACAGTAACAGTTCTAACTATTGTAAAGAATGAACTCCAAAGGCAAAAAATCTTTCAGCTCTTAGGGGACGAGGGCAGGCAAATGAGGGAGTTTTGTTTTAACATTATTGGCACAGTTCATCTGTAAGATGGGTTTAGGTCCACTTAAAATCATGCTTAAGCAAACTCTTAATACAAAGATCAACAATAACTTGTCTGAGCATAATTAAACATTGATTTTTATCTTTTAAAAACTCTTTCATAGTTACATAAATCAATCACTAGTTACTAATGTATTACTTAATAGAGCAAGCAAACAGCTACTAATACTACATCTTTCTTCTAGACAATATTTACAAAGATAATACTCCACTGTCAGACCCTCAGTGTGGTGGGGAAGCAGTTAAAGTGCTTTTTCTTTTGGGAGCAGGTTTAGATAAAAAGCAAACAACAAACTATCAAATCTCTCCCTCTTGCCTTTTTCAGCTCTGTAAGAAAGCAGAGATGAGGCAGCTTTTAATTTCTTCATACTAGAATCATATATAGCATAGTGGCTAAGCTTGTGAGCTTTGTAGTGCCAACTCACTGCCCTTGGGAAAGCTAGTAAATATACCTAAGGCTCAGTTTCCTTATATATGGAAATGGAGATAATAGTACCCAACTCATAAGGGTTCTTCCAAGGATTAAATTAAACTAGATGATCCAATGGAAAGAACTGAGATTCATGCCTGATAGACAGTAAACATTCAATAAATATCAGCAATTATTGCTATTACAAGTGAAAAAACACATTCTAAAAGTCAATAAAGCCAGTTTACTTCAGTCTCTAAAAAATGGCACTAAAGAGCAATAACCTACCCAGCCTACAATCATTCACATATTCAACAGTTCCTTTGTATAACCTAGGTGAGAACCATGGAGGTTAACTTTCTGAGGAGAAAGGACTACACTTTGTTTCATTACTAGATACATTACCTACTCAGCCCAGTCTGAGAGTCAAAAAACACTTATTCTGTATTAAGATCCTACCTTCCTCCAAGAGAGGTCAAAAGGACTTTTACATCCTCACCTGCCACATCCTTTCTTTGCTCCCACATCCCAAAGAAACGTATCTACACTCTGCGGTTTTCTGAACAGCAGGGGCCTCATCTCCCGCTTTTAAAACCCTGATAGGTTGACTAAACATAGTTAAGAAATACTCCAACTCTTGACACTCAGCACCTAGTCTTGCACAAGCAAGCCCAAAAGCTACCTCCTCTGAGAAATTTCCCCACCCTCAGACAAAATTAAATCCCCTAGTCACCCAAAGCATTTTGGGTATAGATTTGCCCCAGCACCTACCTAGTAATTAACTAATTATGTCTCCCCCACATAGACTGAAGGCAAGAGCAGCACTTTGTGGCCAAAGGTTCAGCTCTAGCACTAAGCACAGTGCCTGGCATATATTAGGTGCTCAAGAAATGCTACACTTTAACCAGATTCTCTCCTCGCAGAGTACCATCTCTTGCTGGATGCCCTACTTCAAAATCTGAACATAAGGCTGCTCGCAGTAGAGCAGGCTAACACGATGGACTGCTGATTACAACATCAGAAAACCTAGTCATCAGCTTCTCCCACTGGATAGGTTCCCAGAACCCAAACTCAACTGAGCAGGATTATGTACCATCAGAATCAGTGGGAATTCCCAGCACACTACAGAAGGTACCTTCTCCTTCAACAGGATTGTTGAAAAGCTCGCAGGGTGAGCTTTCTATTGGGGGAATCTTCACTCGGTAACTGAAGTGGAAATACTCAAAGAATAAATGCCTTGATTTGGCTGAAAAGGGTACAAAACATAAAGGTCAGGCAAAAGCAAGCTAGTTCTCGATTCCTGAAAAACAGAGGCTTCTGAAAAAGAATGAACAGGAAGCAGGGGTGGTGCTGGTCATCTTTGTTTCAATAAATAAAATCTTTTTTTCTACCCCACAGCTTACAAGAAATGCCTAATACACCAGGCCAGATGAGATGCTCAGCAATGTTTCCTCCTGACAACTACACTAAACTGCATTTCTAAAAAAAAAAAAACAGTGCCTTAGGAACCTCAGCCCCACTGAAGTTCTAGTCAGTAATACTTTAATTAAAAAATAAAAATCAACATGCCTAAGCCCAACATTTACAATGGATGGCCAACAGAGAACTTGCAAACTTTCTGAAGGCAGGTACCACTACCTTTGCAAAGAACACAACTTGGGGAAAGCAACCTCAAAATATAAAGAACTCCACAAAGGAGGGCTTTAGCTTTAGAGCCCTATTTCCTACCATAAACATCTTACCAGGGAAAGGGAGGAAAAAAAAAAAAAATCAACAGTTGCCGAAGGGTATCTTTCATTCTGGAAGCAGAAAAGGAAACAAACAAGAAGCAGTAAGAGGGAATAACACCCCAAATAAAGTTCTCTTTGGGAAAAAACAGTAACAATTCAGGCTCCCAACCTTCCCCCTGGTGAGGTCTGTGATTTACGTGGCTTTGCTCCGCAGAAAGCTTTTTCTGGGCAGCTCAAGGAAGGAGCCAAGGGAGGGAGAGAAAGAGACATAGACACAGAAAGGAGAGGAGAGAGAAAAAGAAAATGGCGCAGAGACTAAGTCCCGACTGTCGACAAGGCGACTTTCCCGGGAGGAATCCGGGCCCGGAAAGACTGCCAGAGGCCCGGCGGCGGGCGACGCGGGGTCTCCGTTGCCCCCTCTTGGGAGGGCCGCGATCTGGGGGCGCTGGGGTCCCCGGAAAGGGGGTCCAGAGGCGGCCCGATGGGAACAATGGGGCCGGTGAGCGAGGAGCCGGGACTTAGTCTCTGGGACGCCATGTCTGTCCTCTGCCCGGCTCGGGCCGGGCGCGGGGCCGGCGGTCGGGGGGACCGGGGTCGGGGAGGTGGCACACTCACCATTCAGTCGGAAATCCGCCTCGATCTGGGGAGAGAAAAGGAGGGACTATGAAACAACAGGCACATTCACCCCGCGGGCGGCGGGCGAGCGCGCGCTGCCGGGGGCCGGGCCCACCCTGCGCCCCCCGGGATAAGGGGGCCCCGGGAACGGCCTGAAGGGTCAGCCAACCCCCCTAAAACTGTAACTTGGCGCCTCCCGCCCGGGGCCCGGGGAGCCGATCTCCTCCGGCCGGCCACCCCTGGCGGGGGGCTCCGGCCTGTCAAAGCGGCGGCCGGGCCGAGGCCGGGGCCTGCGCCGGGGGTCGTGGAGGGGCGGGGCGGGGCCGGGGGCCCGGGCGGGCCGGGCCGGGCCGGGCAGGGCAGTACCTGGGAATCGTTGTGGAGATGGTCCCCACTCATGTCGGCCGGAGCGGCGAGCGCGGCGGAAGGCGAGGGGCGTCGAGGAGTCGCAGACGGCCGCGGCCGGCCTGTTCAGGCGGACGGGGGCTCCCGGAGACGCGGGTAAAGGGCGGCGGGGCGGGCCTGAGACTCCCGGAACGGCTCAGGCGGCGAGCGCGGCGGGCGGTGAGGGGCGCCGAGGAGACGCAGAGACGGTCGCGGCCGGCCTGTTCGGGCGGACTGGGGGTCCGGGAGGCTCCCGGAGACGCGGGTAAAGGGCGGCGGGGAGGGCCTGAGACTCCCGGAACGGCTGAGGCGGCGACAGCGGCGGCGAGGCTGACTGTTGCCGGCCTGGTGGCGACAGCAGACCCCAGCAGTTGTGTAACAGCCTAAGTTCGCATTTCGGCTCACTGCGCCTGCGCGGCCGCTTTTAAATGCGACGTCCCTGACGTCAGAGATTCCGGAAGGAGGCCGAGGGTTGCGGGACCCGCCCCCTCGTGCTTCCAAGGGTGGACCCGGCTTTGCATCGCAAGCCCCGCCCCTAGCCCTCGCGCGCCGATGTGATTTGCATAAGGAGCTGACTCCGCCCACGGCCGCCCACCCTGTGAAATCTTCCCTTCCTCTCCCAGCGCCTTTTCTCGGATCCCAGATCCCTCCCCTAGGCAGTGCGCAGGCGCAGCCCGGACACCGCCTCCGGACTGGGGCCGGCAGCTCGGCCACGTGGTGGGCCTTTAAAGGCCGCCGCGGGACAGCGGCAGGGCCCGGTCCGAGATCTCCCGGGAGCTGCAAATACCTTGGCAGCAGGGGCCCCGAGCTCTCACCAGCTATTCTTCTCTCGCTAACCGGACCCCGACGCTGCTTGGCGGGAGGAGCTTCCACCCCAGCCTTTGTCCAGGCCTTCCAACTTATGGATGATTTCACGCCCACTTCTTAAAATTTATTTTAATTTTTCAACCCGCGAAAGGTCTGGCTTAGCTCCAGTTTTCAGCCGGGTACATGTAGCCCTGGGTCACAAGAGGCCTGATTTCATTCGTTCATTCTTCAAACATCCCTGAGCCAGGAATTGTGCTAAGGAGAGGAGTTGGGGCCAAAGGGAATCAGATCGCGGAGTAAACACGACCTGGCTCTGTACCCGGCTGTGTCCATAACGCGCTATGGGGTGTAGGGGGGAGGAATTGGAGAAAGAACTGCCGTTTATGGAGCATCTACTGTGTACTCCGCTCTGAATTCACACAATAGCTCCGTGAGGTCGCCTATTTTACTAAAGTTAAACTGTGTCAGAGATACGTAACCTACTAACCTACCTGACATCTTCATTTGGATACCTCACAAGCTTCTCCAAGGCTGAACTCACCATCTTCCTCCGCCACCCAGCTAGAAAAGCTCCACCCTGGACATCTTCCTCTCCGTTTCTCATAAGTCCAACTGATTGCATCTCTTCAATCCTCTCTCCCCCGCCCACACACCTGTGAAGTCTGCATTATCTCCTGCTTGAATTCTTACAATACATTCCTAACAGGGTTCCCTACTTCCTTTCTGGCTCTCTCACAAGCTGCTCTGCAACAGTAGACAAAGTGCTCTTTCAACACCAGATCTAACTATTATCCCCTTTCCGCAAACTTCCCCTCATCTTAGTACGAAGTTCAAAATTCTTAAAGTAGCTGCCAAGATCCTGAATAACCTGCTTAATTCAAGTGTGACCTTTGTGAATTTTTTTCCATATGTATTACCACTTCCGCTATTATTACTTAATATTTTAATTGATCCCTCTTCTTTCTTTAGCTTCATCCTAAGCAATAATAGCTATGAAATAATAATGTCTATGAAATCATTTACAAATAAAATACAAAAAGTGTTCATCCATGGACCACTGAAATCACCTCTATCACATCTAGTGGTAAACACTTTAATTCTTAATTCATTAAGAAAAATTAATTCTTGTGAATGCTTCAAAGCTCAATCTTAGTACCATTTTCTCCCTTCCACACTCCCTGACTCCTCCTTCCCCACCCAGATCAAGTGCCCCTCATAGTGTCCTTTTCCTTTGTAACACTTATCACAGTTATTAAATTACTAAGGGGGGTAACTAGTGACTTTATGTCTCTCTCCCCTACTGAATGCCAGGTCTATGAGGGCTAGGACCTTGTCTATCTTGCTTAGCACTTGATCCCCAGCGTCCAGCTGCAGATCCTACAAAAGAGATGTGCAATCAGTGAGGGAATGAAAGCAGGGTAATACAGTGGTTAGGACCACACATGCGGAAGTCAAACCAATCTAGTTTTGAATTCTTCTCTGCTGTTTATTAGCTCTGTGACCTCAGGCAAATTGCTTTAATTCTCTGAGCCCCAGTTTCCTCAACTGGATAATGGTGATAATGGTGCAATTTTAAGAGATTTTTGTTTTTTAAATTTGACTGAGAACACACAGCTAGTAAGTGCTGAGTTTTGGATTCAAACTCAGGTCTGCTTGACTCCAAAGTTATTCTTTGGAGTTCTCTGAAACAAGTTGCCAGAACCAGTTTCAACTTGCTTTTGGTGTCTTTCATCATAGTCTTTCCATCTCAGAATCAGTGCCAGGCCACCAGGTGAAGCATATAACTCCTACCTGTTTGCTGCAGTAAGGCCAAAGTAAGTTGAGGACTGCCTTAAGGCATAACAATGCTTCCTACCACTCCTCCACTGCCACCCTCCCAAGCCAGGGAGAATCTGCATTCATTTTCAAGGAAGATCTGGGTAGGCATGAAAACAGAACACACACACCAAAATGGCATCCCAAGCATGGTCCCCGTGCACAAACATGCAGATATCTGGTCGTCTTGTCACAGACTGAACTTCTCTGCCAGCATATGTGGCTGGCAGTGCTCCGAGGCTGGTTGGCTTACCCAAGCCCACACGACCCCTCTCTGATTCCTGATACTTTAATCTGATATCCCCATGATATGGTCCACCTACCCTTAGTACTTGAGAAGATTATAGGTAATGCCTGTACAGACATTTTCATTTTAATCGTTATGTATATATTGCCATGTGTATGAGAAAAAAAATTTAACCATCATATCAAATCCATGATTTTAAGGATGTCACTGTTTAGGATGGGTTGGTTGATTGATTTACATGAAAATATCACGGAATGGCACAGAGGGAACATATAAGACAAACTCCGCGAAAGTCAGAGACATAAATGAGGCTTGGGAAACACTGCTTTAAATCAAGACCACTCACTCATGGACCATCCCAGCCCCCATAAAAATCACTAGTAAAGGACAGTACACACTGTGAAAGGTGGATGATTTATCAATATTCCACTAAAAGAAGGACTTCATACACAAACACACATGTATGAAGGACTTCATACACAAACTCACATGTATGCATTGTTACGATTTAAACAGGTCTTTTCCCACAGGACTTCTCAGAGTTGTCCATATGCTGATACACATGGCACTACAGCATCTCCAAAGTGTATATAAGCCCAGAAACCCCCTTTTTTTTTTTTTCCAGACTACTTCTTAAGACTGGGCTCTTTGGAATGACCAGCCCTCAGGCCACCTGCTCTAGATGGTCACTCAAGATTCAGTCCATACTCATTTGCTTCTGACTCTCTTGGGATTGTGCTTATTATTTTAGCCCAACTCTTGGCTCCCAGAACTGAACACATATAGGGCTGTCTGAACAACTTCTGCTTTTCAGGGAACCTGTCCTTCTGCACAGTGTACACAAATACACAACTATGCTGTTGTCCCTTGGGCTACAGTTGTGTGACCCAAGCTGAGCCACTCAGATCAACTTCCTTGAGACTCTGGAACTAGGAAGGAGAAAGTGGTTCAGTGTCTCTTCTTGCAGATGGATGTGTAGTACGTAAATCAGGGAGCTACCCTGCTGGTATTTTCTGCCAAAAGGGCCAGAAAAAAGCTGGGAGGAAAGGAGGAGAGAAGGAAGAGAATAGAAGGCTCTGATGGAGTTTAGGGCCCTGATTCCTACTATCTCCTGAGGCCTTATTTCACCCCTGTTCTTGTACCTTTAAATAAATCCCCATTTTTGCTTAACAGATCTCTGATGGGTCACTTAAGACCAAGAGCTCTAAGTTATACTAAGTCCTAATCTACAGTTGATTCCTGGGCGCTCACAAGGCCTCTGTTTTCTCTTTGGTCCTGGACCTGGGCCCCTCATGTTATGGCACCTGGATGCCCCCTGGCATTTTGAACTTGGATGCTTGCACAGTCTTGACTTTGGCAATTCTTGGGCAGCAGTGTCTTCTGGTAGATCTCCCTTCCTGTGGGTGCCTTGCCTAAGGACCGCTTCCCTTTTAAGACTTAGATGATGCTTAGAAAAGAACCTGCTTGACACCCTAGAAAGGAGACTCAGGCTGGCAATCCCAGTAACAACCAGAAACCCTGGAGTTGTGGAATGAGAGGATAAGCAATAAGGATGTAGGAGCCTGGCCGTGTGGGGTGTCCACTTTCATATTCCTTCTTTGTCTTCCTGCCAGAAGACATCCTTCCTGTGATGAGGACATTTATTCATTCAACCAGTATTCCCTGAGAAATGAGGGTGCGGGGGCTATGTGGTAGATAGGTACTATGGTAAGCCCTGGGGATACAGATATTAATAAGACCTAATCCTCATGTTGGAGAAGTTCCTAGTCTGATAACAAGACAAACATATTCCCCAACTGTTACCATAAGGAACAAAGAATAACATGGAAGCAGTGGTTGCTATGGGAATGCTGGGGTGGGAGAGGCACATCCAACTCGCCAGTGGTGGCAGGGGGGGGGCAATATTAGGAAAGGCTTCTGGTTGGATGCCATTCTCTAAAGATGAGGAGGGCTGGTTTGTGGAAGAGAAGGGAAGGTACTACAGGAAGAAGACCAACCTGGGCCAAGGCAGGGAGTCATGGGAAGGAACAGCTTTGGTCAGGATGGAGCAGAGGGTCCATGTGAAGATAAACCAGAGAAGAAGGTTGGGCAAGTGGAGAAGCCTCCCCCAGTGACAGAGGAGCTACTGCAGGGTGAGCTATGACGAGGTTTTGAGGAGGTGAGAGAACAACCATGGGCAGCAGGGTGGGGACAGTTTGGCAGAGCTGGCGCTGGAGACAGGCAGATTAGCCAGGAGGCACGTGAAGACCATTGCAAGTGTTTCAGAAGCATCATTAACTATGGGAGGTGGGGGGTCATTTGGAATAACTGTGAAGATGCAGACCATGAAAGGGACAGCAGGATATTGACCTGTGTCCAGGGTACAGCCCAAGGAGAACTTAGGATAGCAGCTGTCCCTGAATCTCCCTCTCACAGGGTATACTGTTGGGACATCCTGCCGCTACTCAGGTCCAGCTGCCTCCACATGGAGAACCAGTGGGCTGGGGGAGGCAAAGAGGCAGAAACTGGGGCTCTAGGAAGTCCTGGACAAGTCTGGGACTGAGTGAAACCCCAGGCTGACTCAGCATGACCCTCCCAAGAAAATGGAACAGAGATGGCAGCCTTGCTCAATAACCAGTAGGTTACAGCTTCACCAAGATCAGGTTTTAAAGAGATCTACCTCCCCACGCTCCCAACAAGCCCTTCGAGCCCTCCATCCCATCCCTTCCACATCCAGCATCTTCTCTCCCTCCTGCATGGCAGCTTCTCCACTTGCTCCCTCCTTTCAATTTTCCCTCTTGACTTTGTTAAAAATAGTCTCTCACATTAATTGATTATTTACCACGTGCTCTGCCCTGGACTAAGTGCTTCCCATACATGATCTCACTTAATCCTCACAATAAGCTTTATCAAGCAGGTACTACTAGTTCCATCATTTTTACAGACCAGGAACCTGAGGCTTAGGAAGATTGAGTAAGTTTAACTTAGTCACACAGCTATGGAATGGTGGGGTTATGATTTGAACCCAAGCAGTCTGACTATGGAGCCCAGTCTCGGAATCCCTGTACTGCTTTCCAAGGTCCTTAGGTCACTGTTTCCCTCGGCATGTTTGAAATATTTGGAAAGGATAGTGCATGCTTTCTGCCTTTTCTGTCTTATTATCCAACCCCTTAAACACTGTTGATCTGACTTCCATTATAATCAGAGACTTTCTAGTTTGCAAATAGATTAGCCTTATTCTCCTCCACCTTCTTGCAGCACTCAGTGATGCTGGGCACATTCTTTGGGTCCTTTCCGTTTTGCTCCAGGGACCATGAATTCTCTTGGTTTTCCTCCTATCTCTGCAAATGCCATATTTCTGCCTCCTCTTCTCCCGTGACAATGTAAGCATTCCCAAACTTCTGTCCTCAACCTTCTTTTCTCTCTATCCACTCTCCTCCTGGAAGCTTTACCAACTCTATACTGACTCCTATAGATAGTTTCTCAAATGGGTATCTCTAGCCTTGACTTCTTTTTGGAGCTACAGAAATATCTGTAGCTGCCTACTGCATGTGTCCCCCTGATGGTCTCCAACAGTCCTCTGCTTCTGAGTTCAACTTTTCCCCTGGGTTTACCTTTCCCTTCTATAGTCCCTGTTTGGTGAATAGCTCTGCCCATCTCCCTCCCAGTCATGCAGGCTCAAATCCTAGGAGCCTCTTGAATTGATCCTGTCCTCCTCATCCCATTAGTGGCTATTGTCTCTGTGGAGTCTGCCAAGACCTACTTCTGTAATTATCTGTCCCTCTTTCCCCCGGGTTCTCATGGCATCTGCCCCTTCCCTAGCTTTCCTGCATCTCACATACATACACACAAACACATAAATACACAACAACTGTGAGCCAGGTACCATGCCTGGTGCTAAGGATTCAGCCACAAATCAGACAGACAAAGTCCTTGCTCTTAAGGAGCTCAGACCTGGTAGATGGGACAGACAAGAAAACAAGTCATTGCCACTTACTCTGATAAATGCTTTGGGGATAATGTGCAGTATGTTTGCTATAGGAACCCTTTAAGGTTGCTGTCATGCCAGAATTGAGGAGTCCAGACAAAGGCTTCCCGGTGGAAATAACATTCAAACTTGAGGCCTGCCCTGAGGTGGGGACAGAAGCTAGCCAGTGAAAGTTAGGGAAGATAGAGAACACAAGTGAGGGACATGATCACTAGAGGCCCAGGGAACAAATGGAATAAAGACTTGGAAATTGGGCAGGGCAGGGTTTGTTTGGAGAACTACTGGTAATTCAGTGTGGCTGAGGGGTAGACTGGGAGGAGGGGTAGTGAGAGATGAGGCTGAAGGGGTAAGCAAGGCCCAACTCATGCAGGGTGTTTTGTGTTGGTTAAGAAGTTTGCAATTTATCCTGAGAGCAATGGGGAGCCACTGATGAGTTGTAAGCAATGGAGGAGCATAATCATGTGCATTTTAGTAAATGCTACCTACAGTATAGAAAATGGTTTTGAAATAGTCAAGACTGCAGACTTGTTAGGCCACAGTTAAGAAGGCTGACGTCGGGCTTCCCTGGTGGCGCAGTGGTTGAGAGTCCGCCTGCCGATGCAGGGGACACGGGTTCATACCCCGGTCCAGGAGGATCCCACATGCTGTGGAGCGGCTGGGCCCGTGAGCCATGGCCGCTGAGCCTGCGTGCCTGGAGCCTGTGCTCCACAACGGGAGAGGCCACAACAGTGAGAGGCCTGCGTACCGCAAAAAAAAAAAAAAAAAAAAAGAAGGCTGATGTCAACATCTAGGCAAAAATGATGTTGATGATGTCCCCAATCAGCAGAAGAGCCATGAGGATGGAGAGGAGTATATCTGCATTTGAGGGATACTCATGACGGAGGGCTGATGTATCAGGGATTGATTATATATGTCAGAGAAAGAGAGAGGGGAGGATTCGAGGATATGGCTGGGCGTGCCATTCACAAAGGCAGGGAACACTGCGGGATGACCTGGTTTGAGGGAAAGATGATGAATTCAGCTCTGTACATTCGAGTTTGAAGTGCCTGTGGGGTAGCCTGGTCAAGATGTCCAGTAGGCAGTTGGATACATGGGTTTGGAGCTCAGGAGAGGAACTGGAAGTGGCACCTGAAGTGATTAGTCTAGATGAGGTCATTTAGGAGGGCCTGGAAGGAAAGCCTTATTTTAGGGATGGGCCTGAGTGATGAAGTGAAGGATAACAGTTTAGACAAGTTGTTGAAGAGGTCTAGCTATATGCAGGAGGTGGAACACAGTTCAGGAACCAGAGTAACCTGGGATTAAGAGGGTTTTTGTTTGTTTGTTTGTTTTATGATGGACAACACACACTTGTCCAGAAGAGGGCCTTTTGGATCGTTCTATTCCTTGGACAAAGTGATGGTACAATCGAGTTGATATCCCAGGAATTCTGGGTCAGATAAAGAGGCAGGTCCCTTTGGAGGAGATACCCCTTTTTTGCTTCTCAGAGGCCACAGGCTGCTTAAACCTTCCCTCCAGGGTTCTGGACCCTTTCCCACCAGAACTCGCTTAAGGATTGACTCAGAGAACTTGTTTTTGAGGATGGCTTATCCAGGCCCCCGAGAATATTCTTCTCCCAAAGGGTAGAGTGCAGCCCTGCAGGATCTATCTCTCCCTTTCCAGGACTCACCTGCAGGTGTCAGGGAAGGGGTTCAGCAGAATAGACACCAGTGTAGCGAAAGACACCCAGAACCTGGGGGATGGAGGTTCCTCCTTGGATTCTGCCATGTGGTTAATTTCCGCTAACATTTCTTGATGCTTGTTTGGTGCCGGGTCCTGGTAGTAGTCCTGTGATGAATTAGACAGGGCCTCCACTTGGAGAAATCCACAGTCCAGAAGAGGAGCTAGACAAGTAAACCGTAAGTTACGAGACAGTGGTCTAGGAACCTCATGAGAGAGCCCTCAGGGCTGGGAAGCCAGGCAGACTCTTCCTTGGAAGCCCAGCCTGAAGGGTTTGATGGCAGAAAGCTAAAGACTCCAAATCTTCCTACAGACCCAGAGCTTGGCTCTCCTGTTATTTGGGGGAAAATGGCAACACAATGTATTTTATTTTATTTATTTATTATTATTATTATTTTTTGCGGTACGCAGCCCTCTCACTGTTGTGGCCTCTCCCGTTGCGGAGCACAGGCTCCGGACGCGCAGGCTCAGCGGCCATGGCTCACGGGCCTAGCCACTCCACGGCATGTGGGATCCTCCCGGACGCGGCACGAGCCCGCGTCCCCTGTATCGGCAGGCGGACTCTCAACCACTGTGCTACCAGGGAAGCCCACAACACAATGTATTTTAAATTGACTTTTTGTTCCTCTGCAGACTTTCCTGCTTCTTGTTGTGCGTGTGTATTCAGAACTGGGAGACAGAACATTGGGAAATAGTTGCACAAAACCTTACAGAATATCCAAGTTGAGCCTTGGAACCCCCAAATGAAAAGTAGGTGAGGCCATCATTGCTGGATGTTGGAGAATCCCTAGGCTCAGTCCTCAGAACTTCCCTCTTCGTGTCTTATCCACTCCTGTGGCTTTAAATACCAGTTAAATACTGAGAAGTCCTAAGTTCATATCTGTAATCAGGACTTTGCCCACCCCCAGCCCTGCCCCAGCCTCAGACTTGTATATCCGGCTACCTACCCTATAGCCCTATCTGGATTTCCAATGGGCTTCTCTTTATTTTTTCTTTCCCTGTGGCTTGTGGGATCTTAATTCCCCGACCAGGGATCGAACCTGCACCCTCGGCAGTGAAAGCGCTGAGTTCTAACCACTGGACCACCAGGGAATTCCTCCAATGGGCTTCTTTTGTGTGTGTGTGTGTGTGTGGTACGCAGGCCTCTCACTGTTGTGGCCTCTCCCGTTGTGGAGCACAGGCTCCGGATGCGCAGGCTCAGCGGCCATGGCTCACGGGCCCAGGTGCTCCACGGCATGTGGGATCTTCCCGGACCGGGACACGAACCCGCGTCCCCTGCATCGGCAGGCGGACTCTCAACCACTGCGCCACCAGGGAAGCCCCAATGGGCTTCTTAAACACAACACCTCAAACCAAACTTCCATCTTTCCTCCCAAACCTGCCCCTCCCTTGGTTTTCCCCATCACAGTCAAAGGCTCAGGCCAAGCCTCAGAGTCCTTGGATCTTTCTCTTGTTCACCTACCCCCCATATCCAATCCATCTGCAAATCCTGTGGACACCACCTGAAATATCCAGAGGCTAAACATTTCTCCCTATTCCCTCTGCTTCCACTTTAGCCCAAGCCTCCATCATATCCACCTGGTTTAGTGCAGGAGCCTCATAACTCGTGTCCCTGCTTCCGTGTTTGTCTTCCTGTAGGACATCCTCAGAACAAGTGATTTTTAAAAATAGTGGTCCTTGGAAAATGTGAGATCCTGTCACTCCTCTGCTCAAACCTCTCCAGTGGCTCCCATCTCACTCAGGATAAAAGTCAAAGTGCTTACAATGGTCCCCAAGACCTTCCCCTGCCTGTCCCCCTCCCTGGTCCCTCCACCTCATCTGCTAGCGCTTCCCACCTCCATCACCTCTCCCTAGCCTCACTGGCCTCCCCACCACTCACCCTCCGCCCTTCGCACCCTTACATTTGTAGATCTTTCTGCTTGGAACATCCTTCCCCCAAATATCTCCATGGCCTACTTTCTCATTTCTTTCAGATACTTACAATATCTCCTTTTTAGTGAGAATTTTCCTGACTACTCTATTTCTCTGTTTAGTTTAATGCCAAATTTCTAGTATCTACAGCAGTGCCCAGCACTCATGGGGTGCTCAATTAATATTTGTTGAATAAATTAATTAGTCATGGCAGTAGAGGCATCGCAGTTGTACTTTCGTGCAAGGGGCAGGGACACTCCAAATAGCCTACGGAATAGTAAGGTGTAAGGCTTCAATGAAAACAGTTGTATTATACCACATTGCTGATGTAATCTTTCTGCCATGCTATGTTATCAATAGCTAAAAAATAATATTAAGGAAAAACTACCACAGAAAACAACAAAACAAAACAAAACAAAACAAAAAAACAAACAGAAAATTAATTAGTCATGGGCTGCAGTGAGCTCCTACATGTGTCAAGTGAGGACCTGGAATGTGCCAGGAAACCCCCTGTAGTGAGTAACATGATTCCCATTTTGCAGATAAGGAAACTGAAGCTTGGAGAAGTATGAGTGTCTTTCGTCTCTGTTCCCATAGCAACCTGGGCATATCCCCAGCACCTATCATTCTCCACTGTCATTGTCCATTTCACCAACTAGATGTAAGACTTTTGAGCCCAAGGGTCATCTCTTACTCCTTGTTGCATATCAAGCTCCTGGTAGAAAGTTGGGCACATAGTAGATGCTTAAGAAATATTTGTTTTATGAATGAATGAATGAAATGGCCAGATCAGGATACAAACCCACAACTGTCAGATAGCAAAATCTCTGCTCACCCCACTCTGGGGGCGGGGGGAATCCCTATAATAGCCATGGAGCCAGTAGTTAAGAGTCCCTCCCCTTAGCAGAGTACTTTTCATGAGAGCCAGAGTATTTCAGATGGAGAACAGTGTACAGTGGCCGACAGTTTTTTCCCATCACACACCAGGTGAATGGAAAGAATTTCTCCACTCAGTCCCTCCATAGTTCCCCAGACACACAGTCAGGGTTAATCTTCAGACCAATTACATACTGAGAAGGCCTAAGTTCACATCAATAATCAGGATCTTGCCCACCCCCCACCCCCATCTGCATTCTGCCCCACTAATTTCCTGAATCTTCAGCTGCTGGGTTGTGTTCCTGCCCATCCACCCACTCACTCAGCCAACAGTGTCTTCGAGCCTTCTCTGGGCCACAGTGAAAACTGAGTTACCCCTCCCCCCAACCCTATCCCCACTTCGAGTTGGCTTGGTTCTCTGAGACTTCATTCCAACAAACTCTCTCTCCTTTGTGTCTTCTTTCTAGATTCTTCTCCACCCCCTATGCCCATGTCTTAGGTCATGAAGATGACTCACTCCATCCATGGATGACGGTGGCCCACTTTTCTCATCTGCCTCTCTCTCTTGAGCCTTCAGTTCTCTAGATCAGTAATTCTTAAACTGCTGGGAGGGATCCTAGACCCCTTTGAGAAACTGATATGGGCTATGGGCCCTCTCCCTCCAAAAAACACATATACTCTTTTTTTTTTGAAACATTTTGATTTTTAAATTAAAGTATAGCTGATTTACAATGTTGTGCTAATTTCTGCTGTGAAGCAAAGTGATTCAGTTATACACATATATACATTCTTTTTTAATATTCTTTTCTATTATGGTTTATCCCAGGAGATTGGATATAGTTCCCTGTGCTATACAGTAGGACCTTGTTGTTTATCCATTCTAATGTAATCGTTCACACATACTCTTAAATACAGCGTTTTGCATAGAAGTTCAAATGCACCCCAATTAAGAACCCCTCCTCTAAAGGGTCTCTCTCTTCTCCTTCTCTCTTCCCCTCTAGATTTCTGGTTGTTGTTGGCTCCCAAGTCAATTCCCTGGTCTCCTTTCAGAATCAGAAGCGTCTCCCTACCACATTATTACCAATGCCCTTATTATTATGAACAGCAGCCACAAGATTTGCACAATCCTTTTCACGTATCAACTGATTTCATGCTCTCAACAACCCCAAGAGGAAGGAACTATTATTGTCCCATTTCTACAGATGAGAGAACTCTGTGGTTATGTGTTTTGCCAACACCACACAGCTCTAAGTCCAGGCTTCCTTTCCTCTGTACCACGTTGTGTTGCCTATTATAAACAGCTGTCTTCTTTGACCTTCTTTATCTCCACTGCCTGAAACCTACCTCTGCCCCCACCTACACCCCATGGTGTGTTGCCTGTTATTCTCAACTGCTGGGTTTTTTTTTTTTTACCTCCCCCCTCTCTGTCACCTGAAAGGCACAGTCTTCATCACCTCCCCCACTCCTCTGAAGTCCCCTCCTTCTCCCCCTTCCATGTCTTCAACTGACCACAGGTGGCTTCTTTGCAGTTGCTTAAGCACGTGTGAGCCATGCAAGGGTTTCGTTTCCCCTTCCACTCTCAGCTCAGCTGTGCCAGCCTCCGTGATCCTTGCTGGCGCTCCAGCCCCTTCTGGCAGAAGGCCTTGGCACTTCTGGAAATGCCATACCTGAAATCCAGGTAAGAATAAAGAAAGGGATACCCAGTTGAGCACCTACTTTGGGCCAGGCCTCATGCATGGCCTGGGGGCACAGACTCCAACCTTTAAAGGCGCTAGCTTCCAGGTTCTTCCAGGTTCTTCCAGGTTCTTCCAGGTATACTACTGATGGGCACCTGGAGGCTCCAAGATGATTGGTCTGAATCCATCTGCTGCCTGTCTGTGGAGGGTTGGGGCCCCTCTGCAGCTTGGCTAAACTTTAGCTGCCCCCTGAGCCAGCAAAACTATTGCTCAGAGCCAACATGAGAAACACCTGGCTGTTGGTTAACCTCTTCCTCCTCAGCTCAAATCTCAGACTGGCCTGATGATTTTGTTTAGGTTGATCACAATCACACTTTTGCTCTTAGTGTGATAAAGTAGTAGATCATCACAAAAGCAGTTTATAAAACTGTTTACCAAAGCGTAACATACATGCAGAAAAGTGCCCAGATCAAAAGTATGCAGCTTGATGGACTTTCACCACCTTAACCCGTCTGAATAACCTGTACCCAGTCAAGAAACAGAATTTTCCAGCACCCTGAAACCCCCTGCCCTGTGTGCTTTCTTCCTCTCCTTATCCCTAACGTAACCACTATCCTGATGACTTCTAACAGCATGGCTTGGTCTTGCCTGGTTTTGTCCCACAGAAACAATTTCAAGAGAAGCAGACCATCCTCTGGTCTACCCCCCTAGACACACATTTTGATTGATTGACTGATTCAATTAGTCATTGACCAGATGTTGACTGTGTATAAAATGGATCAAAAATCTGAATTAAACCAAAGACCTGTGGCCTCAAAGGGGCTTTGGCTGTAAACTAACCCTCCACTGGGCCTCCAGAATCCCAAAGTGTGTTCTTAATAAAGGGCCCAGAACATGCATGCACATCTGATCACTTCCTCTAAAGTTCAAGATCTTACGTCAGTGCAGTTTTTTACTTTCTTTCTTCTTGATTTTATTTTATTTGTTTAGTTCTGAAGGAGGGAAATTAGAGACTCTGGGGAGGACCCTGCTCCCCGCCACCCCAGAACTCCAGCCTTGATCACCCCTAGATGGAGAAATCATCATCTTATAAGGCTATCTACTGCATTTTCCAGGAAGATCTGGCAAGTGAGCCTTAAGCTGTTAAAAACATACACACTCCACACACACACACACACACACACACAAAAAAAAACCCCAAAAGCTTTCTCGCTTGAGTTCAAATATGCTGCAGTTTTTGCTTACTGATTCTAGCCCTGCCCTCTGCAACCTCCCAGAATTAGTTAATTAGTCAATTCAGTAATCAGGTTTTGGGTGTTTCCTGAGCTCCAGGCTCAAAGGCACGTGAGGTGGGGCTTCCTGAACCCTGAATTCTTCCCATGGGGATCCCGGGATTGACTGACTCAGGGATGTGGCTAAACCAGCATTACTAAAGAACATTCCACTGGACACTAATCCCCAGAAATGCTTTACGAAAATAGAGCTTTGAGCTCAAAGGAGTTGGGCAAATGCTCCAGGCTCTCTGGTCTGTTTCTAGTATCACATCTTACATTCGCACAGTTAAGACTCTGGGAGATGGGAAGCACAAAAACTGGGCTTCACTTTGTCAGTGTTTGGAAGACTTATATGACTTAGAATCCCTTTTTCTACAGAATTCCTATGAGAACTTCTCAGAATTAGTGTCCCCAGAACAGGACACAGGCCAAGCAGCTTTAAAGTATCCTCCCAAACTCTACTAGCCCATGGTGATATTGAACACTTGAAAAGTGGCTCTTCCAAATTGAGATGTGAGGGTAAAACACACACCAGATTTCAAAGTCTAAGAAAAAAATCAAAGGTTTTTATATGACTTATATATTGAAATAATACGATTTTTGAAATATTGGGTTACAATGTACTATTAAAATCAACTTCACCTGTTTCTTTTTGTTTATTTATTTATTTTTATTTAAATTAAAACTTTTTAAATTTAATTTTTTGGTTTGTTTGTTTTTTGTTTTTTTGCGATACGCGGGCCTCTCACTGTTGTGGCCTCTCCCGTTGTGGAGCACAGGCTCCGGACGTGCAGGCTCAGTGGCCATGGCCCACGGGCCCAGCTGCTCCGCGGCATGTGGGATCTTCCCGGACTGGGGCACAAACCCGTGTCCCCTGCATCAGCAGGCGGACTCTCAACCACTGTGCCACCAGGGAAGCCCTATTTTTATTTTTTTAAAAATATTTTGTGTTTTTAAAGGCCGTAAGTTTTTTATTTATTTATTTTTAAATTAAAAATTTTTTTTACAAATTTATTTATTTTTAAATTTTTGCCTGCATTGGGTCTTCGTTGCTGCACGCAGGCTTTCTCTAGTTGCAGCGAGTGGGGGCTACTCTTTGTTGCGGTGCGCCGGCCTCTCGTTGTGATGGCTTCTCTTGTTGCAGAGCACAGGCTCTAGGCACGCAGGCTCAGTAGTTGTGGCTCGCAGGCTTAGTAGTTGTGGCACGTGGGCTATAGAGTGCAGGCTCAGTAGTTGTGGCTCACAGGCTTAGTTGCTCTGCGGCATGTGGGATCTTCCCAGACCAGGGCTCAAACCAGTGTCCCCTGCACTGGCAGGCGGATTCTTAACCACTGCGCCACCAGGGAAGTCCTCTTTTTGCTTTTTAAAATGAGCCTTTTAGAAAATGCAGAGTTATGCATGAAGCATGCATTATGCTTCCATTGGAGGGTGCTGCTCCAACATTCTGAGATGCTGGGCAAGCTTTGTTGGCTGAAACAGTAACATGGGAGAGGGAGCATGTGGGTAGCCCAGTGGAGGAAGTACAGGGGACTCTGGGAATTCACTGAAGGGGCAGCTCACAAAGCTTCAAGAGAGGCCGGTCAGGAAGTGGTGACTAAACTGACATGTGAAAGATGAGAAGGAGTTAGGCAGAGGAAGGCAGAAAAAATAGCAGGTGCCCAGGCCTGGAAGTGAAAGACAAA
Organism: Grampus griseus; assembly: GCF_964374135.1. Lineage (NCBI taxonomy): Eukaryota > Metazoa > Chordata > Mammalia > Artiodactyla > Delphinidae > Grampus > Grampus griseus. The sequence continues at coordinate 70,044,065 of NC_139008.1, read as the reverse complement.
CTGTGAGTATTCCAGGATGTCTGACGCTTGGGGGGCAGAGGGTAGGTAGTGACCCAATGTGAGACCAGAGAGGGCAGCCAGGGTCAAGATCTGGAGGGCCTGGTAAGCCGGGGCAAGGGGTTTCTGCTGGGAGGAATGAGACACCACTGGAGGGTTTTCAGTTAGGTGAAGCTAGGCAGAATTGCGTTTTAAAAAGATGACCCTGATGTTTGCATGGGGCATAGATGGATGTAAGGATAAAATAGAGGGAGAATATCTATTGAGGAGTTGTTGGAGTCATTGAGAACTTTGGACTACTCGGCGAACCCTGAAATTAAGGAAATCCAGTGTCTGGCAAAAGAGTAAGAGATGGGACCACTGGTCAGGGTTACTACTTGGAGATGGGACAAAGGAGAGGATGGAGTCAAGGTTGATATCCCGTTTTGTTTTTAATTTTTATTTAGTTTTACATTTTTTGGCCATGCCACGCAGCATGTGGGATCTAAGTTCCCCGACCAGGGATTGAACTCGTGCCCCCTGAAGTAGAAGTGCCAAGTCTTAACCATGGGACTGCCAGGGAAGTCCCCTGGGTTTTGAATAGTGAGGTTGTGATGGGAAAACAGAAGGCTGTGGAGGGAAGATGATGAGTTTAGGATCGTTCAAGTTGAGGGTGAGAAGAATGTGGGGTATACAAATGGGGATGCCCAAGATGACGTTAACAGCCAGCTCTGGTTCTTGAAAGAGATTTAGGGGGTGGAGGTAGAGTCGGCAGGAAACATCTCCCCTGTGGCCCTCAGGTGCCTCATATGCACAGTGGGGACCTGATCTATTTCCCAGAGTAAGGGAAAATGATTAGATGATGGGACACGTTGAGTGTGCTGGGCCCCATATGGGCTCACAGTAGGTGCTTAGGGAGTTCTGGTTCTTTGTTTCAAAAGGTCTATAAGTCCCATTTCCTACATGGTCAAACACACCAAGTTCTTTGCAGATACCACTTCCTCCTCCAGTACCCACAGGACCCATCTCTGTTTTCAAAGTCGCCAGTGCAGTGATGGGGAGATGTTGCTGGAAAAAGTTGTGGGGAGGGGGAGTGAAGGCAGCTTCCCCCTGCCTGGGCTATCCTAGAGCAGGAAGGGAGAGAGCAGTCGGTACTGTGCGGTGGAGAAGACTTTGTACCAGCAGACCAGAGCTACGCTACCTGCCCCAACCCTGCCACCAGCAAACCAAGAAGACTTGCCCTGTTCTAAGCCTCAGTTTTTCCACTGGCTCAAGGAGGGACCTTTCCTGGTTCTGTCCCTGCCTTCTCCTTGCTCCCAGAAAGCCTCTTCCCTTTTCTTGACCCACGGAAGACATCACTTCCTTCAAGACTTGGCTCGCTGTGGGCCTCCTGGCGGCTCCTTCCTGGGGTGAAGGGCCAAAATCTTGACAAGATTAAGAGGTTTTGGGACTGGGCCAGACTGGGAAAACAGGAAAGATGACAAACCAAACTCCCCTCCTCCTGGGGGGTTGTTTATTTCAGTTTTTTCCCTCAGCTGAGTTTTCTGGATGCGTAGTAACCCTTGACATTTCATCCAGTGCCCAGCCTCTGGCCCCATAGCACCTAGTGCCCCTCTCACCCATAGAGCTCATGGAACGGGCTTGCTCCCGTGTCCACTTGGCCAACTGCACTGAACTCCTGGAAAGCAGGAAGAACACAGATGTATCTAAACCGAGAGCCTAGTGTGATCCAGGGGAGGACGTGTCCTCTCCCACAAATGCCTCTCCAGCTCCCTGGGGTAAGCAATGTTCTTGCCACTTTCAGCCACGGAAACTGAGGCTCAGGGAAGCAACCCCTGTCACCCAGCATGTTGGCAGTGGGTCTAGAAACGGGGAGGGCTGGAAGGGAGAAGGACGACTCATCAATGAAAAGAATGTCCTTTGGAGGCTAAAGAACCTTGCTTGGTTTAAATTCTGACTCTGCAACTTCCTGCCTGTGGAATTCAGGCAGGTTCCTACAGGGAGGCAATGTGGGGTAGCGGTTAAGAGCACAGACTCTGGAATTGAATGTCAGTTCCGCCATCTGCTAGTTATGTGACTTTGGGCAAGTTCCTTCGCTTCTCTGCACTGCAGTTTCCACAGCTATAAAACATGATAATAATAGCTCTGACCGCATAGACATGTCGTGCAGATTAAACGTGATAATCCATGTGGAACACTTACCACAGTGTCTGTCCCAGGGGCCGGTTCCATCTGTGTCAGCTGTGTATGGATGCAGACCTCATTGACTCTGGCCCCACCTGTTCCCCAGCCTGTCACCCGTCCCACTGGTGTCTCACTCAGCCCTTGGTGTGTGGTAGGTACTCGCTGGCTTGCTGACTACAGGAGTGGTTGGGAATTGACTCAGTGTTTCTGAAAACAGGCTTCTGACAATGTGTGGGAGGAGGATTCTGAAGGACAATTTTCGGGAATTTCCCAACCACCCTGAAAGGGGTTGCTTTTTGCACACTAGTATGAACTTGAAAATATTTCCAGACGGCTTTTTCCTCTCTGATTGCAGGAGCAACTTATATGTTCGTTGTGAACTGTTCAAACATTACATACAGATATAAAGCCGAGGGCCAAAGTCCTGAGTAATCCTGCTTTGAAAGAAGTGCTCACTGTTTTTCTGAGGCACCCACTGTTTATCTGAGACATGCCCTTCCAGATTTTTCCTGTGCCTAGCGTTTGAGCGCCACTGTTCGTCCCTCTCTGTGGTAGATACTGGAGGGCCCCCTCAGAAATCCAGATGACTGTCTGTACCTTAAGGGTGGGCATTGTTGGGATGGGATGCAGAATTTCACGGAACACTTAATCAGCAGTTAAAGCCACCGATGACTCATCCCCCCAGCATACACTTAGCCTTAAGGACTCTGAGACCCTGAAATGATGAATCAAGGTCCCATCTGGCTTTGGAGTGAGACCTGAGATTGAATTTCAGCAAGGAGACCCCATTGTGTACTTGTCCTCGATTATGTGCAAGTCCGCCAAGCCTTAGTGAGAGGGCAGAATGGGAACTGTGGCCCTGCTTCCCAGAGAACAGCATTTTCCCCCCTCACTCATTCACCGTGTCTAGGGAACTGAGCTGAAGGTGCCAGCCAGGGTGGGCTGGCCATGTGTGGTTTCTATGATCTTGGGCAAGTTGCTTCTCTTCTCTGAGCCTCAGGTTTCTCATCTGAAGAGTGAGGAGAATCTTCCTGCCTTGAAAGGCACGTTCCACCATCCATCCATCCATTCATTCATAGAAGATGGTATTTTGTAAGAGCGTGGGAAGATTACTCAATAAACATGGCCATCTAGGAAGAAAAGAGTTGGGTCTGGTGGTAGATTGTATTATTGTTCAGCAAATATTTACTTCCCCCAGCCCTCCTCACCATGGGAGGAATACAGTTCCTCACTCTCTTGATATTGAAATTAGCCATGTGACTTGCTTTGGCCAAAAGAATATGTGTGGAAGTTACAGGGGCCAGCTCCAAGATACCCAGTGTGTCCATTCCCCCCTCTTGAGCAGCTGTCATCGGTCATGAGAACCGTGAGTCCCACACAGTGGGGGCTGCTGTAGGCTGCACTCAGAATGAGAAAATACATAGGGCAGCTCTGCACTCACCCCACAGCCTGGAGCCCAGCCCAGGAAAGCCCTGATGAACCCCAGCTGACCCTCAGACCCCTGGATGAGAAATAAATTGTTTACTTTTGTAAGCACTCAGTTTGTGGAAGCTGTTTTTTTTCCTTCTTCTAGCTTTATTGAGATATAATTGACATACAGCACTGTATAAGTTTGTGAATAACATAATGATTTGACTTACATACATCATGAAATGATGACCACAGCAAGTTTAGTGAACATCCAGCATCTCATATAGATGCAAAATTAAAGAAGTAGAAAAAAACATTTTTCCTTATGATGAGAACGCTTGGGAGTTACTCTCTTAACAGCTTTCATGTATAACATCCAGCAGTGTTCATTATATTTATCATGTTGTACATGACATCCCTAGTACTCATTTATCTTGTACCTGGAATTTTGTACCTTTTGACAGCCTTCATCCAATTCCCTCACCCCCGCCTCCGGTAACCACAAATCTGATCTCTTTTTCTATGAGTTTGTTTGTTTGCTTTTGTTTTTAAATTAACTTTTATTGGAGTATAGTTGCTTTACAATGTTGTGTTAATTTTTACTGTACAGCAAAGTAAATCAGCTAGACATATACATATATCCCCACTTTTTTGGATTTCCTTCCCATTTAGGTCACCACGGAGCCCTGAGTAGCGTTCCCCGTACTGTATAGTAGGTTCTCATTAGTTATCTATTTTATACATAGTATCAACAGTGTATGTGTGTCAAGCCCAATCTCCCAATTCATGCCCTCCCCCTTTCCTCCTTGGTATCCATACATTTGTTCTCTATCTTTGTGTCTCTATTTCTGCTTTGCAGATAAGATCATCTATACCATTTTTCTAGATTCTACATATATGCATTAATATACGATATTTGTTTTTCTCTTTCTGACTTACTTCACTCAGTATGACAGTCTCTAGGTCCATCCATGTCTATACAGATGACCTAATTTTGTTCCTTTTTATGGCTGAGTAATATTCCATTGTATATATGTACCACATCTTCTTTATCCAGTCCTCTGTTGATGGGCATTTAGGTTGCTTCCATGTCCTGGCTATTGTAAATAGTGCTGCAATGAACATTGGGGTGCATGTGTCTTTTTGAATTATGGTTTTCTCTGAGTATATGCCTGGAAGTGGGATTGCCAGGTCTGTTTGTTTTTGAAGTATAATTGACCTACAACACTATGTCAGTTCCTGTTATACAACATACTAATTCGATATTTCTCTACATTTCAAAATCAACACCACAAGAAGGAAGTTGTTTTTTTGTTTTGTTTTTTTTTTCAGTAAGCGGGCCTCTCACTGTTGTGGCCTCTCCCGTTGCAGAGCACAGGCTCCGGACACGCAGGCTCAGCGGCCATGGCTCATGGGCCCAGCCGCTCCGCGGCATGTGGGATCTTCCTGGACCGGGGCACAAACCCGTGTCCCCTGCATCGGCAGGCAGACTCTCAACCACTGCGCCACCAGGGAAGCCCAGGAAACTGTTTTTTATGCAGCATTGTTACAGCAAAATCTGGCCCATGTGGATCTCTTAACTCACTCCTTATGCTGACTTTAACTTGGGTCCAAGGAAGGATTCTCTGATTAGATGCTATTTGACCTGAGATGTGAGTGTTAAGAAGGAACTAGCTATGTGACCATCTCAGGGGAAGTATTCTGGGCAAAGGGAACAGCAACGCCATGGTCCTGAGGCTGGAGGAAACTTGGCCTGTTCAGGAATAGAATTAAGACCAGTGGGATAGGTTGTTTGATAAGAACGGGGAAAGGGGTCTGAGCCCCATAAATCAATGCGTCACTTCACATTTCCACTTGGACGTCTCTCAGATACTTTAAATCCAAAACATCAGATGCAAGGCTGAACCTGTGGTCTTCTTCCAAATCCATCCTTCCCTTTTCATTTCCTCATCTCAGTCAATGACACCACCACCTACCTACCCAGTCCCCCAAGCTGCAAGGCTGGACCTCATCCTTAACTCTTCCCTCTCCCAGAACCCCCACATCTAATCTATCCTCAAGTCCTGACAATTTCACCCTCTCATCATCTCATATTTGTCCACTTCTCTCCACCTCTGCTGAGATCACCCCAGTTGAAGCCACTGTCATCTCTTGCTTGGACGACACCTTCAGCTACCTCCCCAGCTTCCCTGCCTGCATTCTTAGTCCTTCTCCAATCAGTCCCCTACATGGAAGTCAGTGGTCTTACTTAAAAACAAATCATCTCTCTGTAAGTGATTGGATAAACAAACTGTGGTCCATCCATACAGTGGAATATTATTCAGCAATAACAAAGGAGCTAAGTTTTGGTTTGGATGGTGATGACGGTTGCACAGCAATGTGAACATACTTAATTCCACTGAACCATATACTTAGAAATGTTTAAAATGGTAAATCTTATGTTATGTATAGTTTACTCCCCCCCTCCACACACAAAAGAATGACCTATCAAGCCACAAAAAAACACAGAAGAACCTTAAATGCATATTGCTAAGTGAAAGAAGCCAGTCTGAAGAGGCTACATACTATATGATTCCAACAATATGAACTTCTGGAAAAGGCAAAACCGTAGGGGTGGGTATAAAGATCAATTGGGGGCGGGGAGGAATAGGAGAGGAAAGAATAGGTTAAGCACAGGATATTTTTAGGGCAGTGAAACTATTCTGTATGATACTATAATGGTGAACTCTCGTCGCTAGACATTTGTCAAAACCCAATGAACTATACAACACAAAGAGTGAACCCTAATGTAAACTATGGACTTCAGTTAATAAAAAATCCAACAAAAACAAAAACAAACAAATCAAGTTTCATGACTCTGTTTAGAGCTTCCAGTGCCTGCCCTCCGACCTGGCCAGGAAGGTTTGTCTGTCCTTCCTCCCCCTGGCTCCCTGCTAGTCATTCTTTAGGGCTCAGTTTTTTTTTTTAATTAACTTTTTTTTTTTTGGCCGTGCCAAGCGGCTTGTGGAGTCTTAGTTACCTGACCAGGGATTGAACCCAGGCCCTCAGCAGTGAAAGTGCCGAGTCCTAACCATTGGACCGCCAGGAAAGTCCCTAGGGCTCAATTTAAATGTCACCTCTTCAGAGAAGCCTTCCCTCATTCAGCAGATTAAATCTGACCCCCCCCCTTTGTTTTACCTTTCCTGTAGATTCTGTTCTTCAACTCTGCAGCATTTGCACATTTGTAATTAGGTAGTTGGAACTTCCCTAGTGGCGCAGTGGTTAAGAATCTGCCTGCCAGTGCAGGGGACACGGGTTCAAGCCCAGGTCTGGGAAGATCCCACATGCCACGGAGCAACTAAGCCGTGGAGCAACTAAGCCCCTTGAGCCACAACTACTGAGCCTGTGCTCTAGAGCCCGCAAGCCACAACTCTACTTTTGGCCGCGTGCCGTAACTACTGAAGCCCACGTGCCTGGAGCCTGTGCTCCGCAGCAAGAGAAGCCATGGCGATGAGAAGCCGGTACACCTCAACAAAGAGCAGTCCCCGCTCACCGCAACTAGAGAAAGCCCGCGCACAGCAACAAAGACCCAAGGCAACCAAAAGTAAATAAATAAAATAAATAAATTTATAAAAATAAATCCTCCTGTAATTAGTTAATTGTTTGTATTCATTTGCATAATGGTCTCTGAAGCCCCAGGAAGGTCTGGATCGTATGCCTGTCTTCACCATCTTATCTCTAGTGCTGAACTCGTGCCTGGTACATAATAGAGCTTAGTACATGTGTGGTTGAACATAGTTTGAAATAAAAGGTCACATAATCTCTGATTTCATTTATATGAAATATCCAGAATAGGTAAATCCACAGAGACTGAAAGCGGACAGGTGGTTGCCAGGGGCTGGGGGATGAGGAATGACTGTCTAATGAGTATGGGGTTTCCTTTAGGGAGGGATGCAAATGTTTTGGAACTTGACAGAGATGGTGATTGTACAGCATGGTGACTGTACTAAATGCCAGTGAACTGTATATTTTAAAGTAGCTCATTTTATATTATGTGAACTTCACCTCAATTTAAAAAATAGTTTGAAGTATTAATCGATGTAAGTCTTTTTTTTTTTGTACAGCCTTGTATCCCATCATCTTTTCAGGTTCAGACTAGTACCTTTGGCCTCAGAGGTGGTTTTTATAGCAGAAATGCAGAAAGAATAGAAAGCAATCAGTGTGAGCTTTTTCCCTTAAATTTTTTATTTAAAGATTTTTTATAATAAAAAATTTTAAGTGTATACAAAAACAGAGAGAATAATGTAATGAGTCTCCACATACCCATCAACTAGCTTCAACAGTTATTAACTCATGGATGAACTTAACCATGTGCCCATCTACCCCCTCCTCCATTGTATGAGTTTGTTTATTTATTTGTTTATTTACTTACTTATTTTTGGCTGCGTTGGGTCTTCGCTGCTGGGTGCAGGCTTTCTCTAGGGCTCTAGATGTGCAGGCTTCAGTAGTTGTGTCACCTGGGCTCAGTAGTTGTGGCACACAGGCTTAGTTGCTCTGTGGCATGTGGGATCTTCCCGGGCCAGGGCTCGAACCCACGTCCTCTGCATTGGCCGACAGATTCTTAACCACTGTGCCACCAGGGAACCCCCCCCAATTGTATGAGTTTGATGCAAATAACACACACCATATCATTTCATCTGTAAACATTTCCCCGTGTCTCTTTAAAAGATAAGAACTTTCAACATGTAACCACAATATCATTATTACACCTGCAAAGTCAACAACGAATTCATAATGTTGTCAAATATCCCATCGGGGTTCAAAATGCCCAATTGTTGTCTAATTTTAAAATGTATAATGTGTTTGAATCAAGATCCAAACAAGGTCTACATATTGCCTTGATTGATATATCTCTCAAGTCTCTTTTAATATATAGGTTCTTCCACCATCTCTCTCTTTTTTTATAAGTGTGGGAGGTGGCATAGACAGGACTTGGAGAGATTTCCCCCTTTCTCTGCCTTCAATTTATTTATTGAAGAAATGTGGTATTTGTCTTGTAGAGTTTCCTACAGTCCGGATTTGGTTGATTGCATCCCTGTGGCGTTATTTCACATATCTGCTGAGCCCTTTATTTCATGTGACTAGTATCTTAGTAGAGTCAGGTTAAACGGTTTTTTAGCAAGAATACTTCACAGGTGATGTTGTACACCTCCACTAGGAAGTTGTATGTATTTGTCTCTCTTTTAGTGAAATTCCTAGCCATGAATGTTCACGGCCTAAACCCATTGTTTTGTTAAAGGTTGCAAAACCCAAAATGCAAAATTCTAATTCTTACATTTTTTTTCACTTATTAGGAGAAATATGTCTATCAAGAGAAATTTCCTCTAGTCAATTAGCTGGTTACAATGAGATTCAGTTCATACAGGAGAAGTAGGAAAAAAATGCTGGATTCTTTCCCTTTATTTACCAATTTCCAAAATGTTGAGTTGCTTCCCTAACATGCTCAAAGGGAATGCAATGAGATTTTCTTTTTCTTCTTTTTTTTTTTGAGTCTCATTATGAACTTATGGATTTTAAGCCTGTTTGATTTTAAGCCTTATTGATGCTCAAAGTATCTCATCTTTGGCCAGCTAGAGCCTCTTCAGATTGACTTCTGAGTCCTTTTGACATAACCTTGTAGTTTACTTGCTTTCTAGAATAACAAGATGTTCCAAGTTCATCTTGTACATTTCTTTGCCCCAGACCTTGAATTGGCCATTTCTCAAGTACCCCTGGTTCTTGGGAAATGATGTTTAGATCTTTCACAATCTTTTCTCTAGGGGTGCTCATAGCTACTGCATTGGTAATTGTTTCCAGGTCTTTTCAGTGGATAGAGATAAAAAATTTTAAGAGGTCTTGAGTTCACACTGATAATTTAAAATTTAATTTAGATTACAGAGATTTTTTTTTTTTTTTTTTTTTGGCCGTGTTGGGTCTTCATTGCTGTGCGCGGGCTTCCTCTAGTTGTGGTGAGTGGGGGCTACTCTTCTTTGCCGTGCACGGGCTTCTCACTGCGGTGGCTTCTCTTGTTGTGGCGCACGGGCTCTAGGCATGCGGGCTCAGTAGTTGTGGCTCGCGGGCTATAGAGCACAGCCTCAGTAGTTGTGGCGCATGGGCTTAGTTGCTCTGGGGCATGTGGGATATTCCCGGACCAGGGCTTGAACCCGTGTCCCCTGCATTGGCAGGCAGATTCTTAACCACTGCGCCACCAGGGAAGTCCCAGATTATAGAGATTTTGCTTAACTTTTTAAATTTTATATTTGTATCTTTTTTCTCTTATGCTGAGAGAGTTGGTTTCTAATGGCAATAACACTAGATTTATGTACAATCTAAGAATGCACAAATTACTGTATCAAAATTATTTGAAATAATTCTTCTCTGAGTGGTTACACTATCAATTTAATTTCTAGTTTGATGCATTTCTTTCATTTTATTTCCAGGTTTTAGGGATTACTTTATTTGAAATTCAATTTTGCTTTAATAATTATGTAGAACAATGGTACCGTTCCACAGCCAAATCTTCAAAATAAAGTATATTCAGGTAAGTCTAGATTCTATGCCTGTTCCCTTCGCTCTGGTCTCTCCCTCTCCCATAGGTAATCATTTTTAAAAATTGTTTTGTTTTCTTCTTTAATTTTAAAAAGTATAAGCATATATGTATGTGTACATATATTTATCTCCCCTCTTTCTTACATAACTGGTAGCATACCATATACATTTCTTCCTAGAGGTAATAATTTTTTTAAGTTTTTTTTTGTTTTCTTCTTTAATTTTATTATTTTAATTAATTAATTAATTATTTGGGCTGCACCACATGGCTTGCGGGATCTTAGTTCCCCAACCAGGGATTGAACTGGGGCCCACAGCAGTGAAAGCACAGAGTCCTAACCACTGGACGGCCGGGGAATTCCCTCTTCTTTAATTTTAAAAAGTATAAGCATATATATGTATATATATTTGTATCCCCTCTTTCTTACATAACTGGTAGCATACCATATATGTTTCTTTCAGTATATATGTTCTGAGGTTTTTGCTGTCTTTAACAATATGTCTGCATGTCTTTAATGATATATTCTGAAATTCACCCTATTAAAATGTGTAGAGATAGCACTTGTTCCATTTTCACAGCTGCATAGTACTCTATCATGTAAAGTACCATGATTTATTCGTTTGATTCCCTGTTGATGGACGTTTGGATAGCTTCTAGCCATTTGCTGTTACAAAGAGTATGATAACAGAAGGTCTTGTGCATAATTACGCTCAGGATTTTGGCAGCCTATTTTTGGGATGGGTTCTTAGAAGTAGAATTGCTTGGTGATGCATATGTAATACTGGTTTTTGAAGTCCTAGCCCAAGAATACTTTCTGTGTGAGCTTTTTCAGAGGACCTCTCTGTGCCTCTGTTTCTAATCTGCAAAATGAGAATGTTAACAGTATTTGCCTTACAGAGTTATTGGGAAGACTAAACGGGTGAATGGTTTTAAAGTGCTTAGAATAGGGGGCTTCCCTGGTGGTGCAGTGGTTAAGAATCAGCCTGCCAGTGCAGGGGACACGGGTTCAAGCCCTGGTCCGGGAAGATCCCACATGCTGCAGAGTAACAAAGTCCATGCATGTGCCACAACTACTGAGCCTGCGTTCTAGAGCCCGCATGCCGCAACTACTGAGGCTGCATGCTGCAACTAATGAAGCCCGTGCACCTAGAGCCCATGCTCCGCAACAAGACAAGCCACCTCAACGAGAAGCCCGCACACCGCAACAAAGACCCAACGAGGCCAAAAAATAAATAAAAATTAAAAATATTATTTTAAAAATATGCCTGGTACATAGGAGGTGTTCAATAAATGTTAACAAAGGGTGGGAAGTACAGGAGTATGTGGGCGGGGGGACAGTGGCATTAGATGCTGGGATGAGTCTTTGAGAAGGGATTCTATGCCTGCTTCACTTGCCCCTGCAGGAGGGGTAGAAATAGTAGAATCCAGAGATGAAGTTTGGAGATAAAAGAAAAGATTAAATGAATAGGATATGGACTTAGATGTATTCTGTGGGAAAAGAGGGAGGAAATCTTCACTGGACTGCATTTAACCTGAATTTATTGAGAGTAAATCTCTGCTACAGGATGGGTACTTGAGACAGATGTTACACTCAATGATAGAAAAATAAATTATTTTATATATTTGCTTTACACGAGTTTATGGCCTGTGAAATTCATACGCATTACGACGTCGTTATTGACTGATAGCTTGAGGCGTAAGAAGAATAGGATGTGAGAGAATGGAACGAGAGGGAGGGGAAGAAAGAAATAGTGGGAAGTGGCTTTGTTCACCTTCCATGTGAGCCTGGAGCTGTGCTGTGCAATATGGTAGCTGCTGCCATATGGTAGTGGCTGCCATCTTGGAAAACCTATAGAGCATTCCCTTCATTGCAGAAAGTTCTATTGGACAGTGCTCTACTCTAGACTCCAATGGAACAGCCAACATGGAAATGTTATTTGGATGTGTGTGGGGCAGTAGACCCTGGTGCTGAAGGTCCCATCCTAATACTCCCATCTCTGATGCTGCGGGAAATGGTCCAAAACTGGTTCTCTGAAGGTCCAGGGGAACCGTCCAGATCCACGTGACCATCCAAGTCTGTGTCTCAATCTCCCGCAGCCTCCTCCCTCTATCAGGGAGCATCTGCTTGCAGCTCCTACTCTTCATCCCTTTCCCTCCAGCCTGCTTCCCCAAAGTTATGCCCTGCCTCATTCCCCAAGTCTCTTTCTCAGGACCCTAGCAGGTCCCGACCCAGCTGGTCCTCTTACCCTTCGTCCTCTGCCAAGGCTGGGTGGAGGTGGCTGGGGTAGTGCGTGGAGATGGAGGCAGGCAGGGCGCACCCCCAGCTGGTTCCTACTTAATCTCTGCTGGCTCATATTTTCTGCTCCTGTAGCCAGGTACCTGGGCCTATCAAAGGGTGGTGTGGAAGCCGGCCCCTTCCTTCCCCCTGTGTTTGCTTTTGAAAAAGGGGAAGTGGGACTGCACCTGGCTCCGGGAGCTGGACTGACAGCACCGTTCTGGTTCTCTGTTCCCCTGCAGCCCTCCTGGCCCTGAAACCTCCAGCTCTCACACCTACTCACATGCCCACATCCACCCCATAGAAAGTCTTGTCAGAGACTTCTTCCAGAATTGCAAGGTCTGGAAGCCTCATGCCCCAGACTCAGAGAAAGCACCCCTGCTCTGCTGGGTTCTGAAGGGATGATGTGACGACCTCATTGCTCTCCCACTTCCATTCAACAAATATTTATTGGTCATCTACTCTGGGCCAGAACCAGAGAACACGAGGGTCTGGAAGACAGATGAGGCCCCTGCCCTTTGGATATCCATCCTGGTGGGAAAGACAGACAAACAAGAACGGGGGTCCTGGCTGAGGAGCTGGTTGGGAGGTAGATTCTAATATCAGCAGTTCTTCTGGGCTTAGTGGAAGCAGTGGATGCTGGGCAGGGAGAGAGGAGATGTGAGGGTGATGTGAGCTCCGTGAAGACAGGGACTGTGGCCCATCTGCCCCCCTTGAATCCTCAGTGCCTGGTCCAGAGCAGGAGCTCATTAAACATGGAAGAAAGGTAGGAAGGAAGGAAGGAAGGAAATAATACTGACTGAATAGGGGAAAAAGCTGGGGGCTTCTGAGCTGGCCTTGCCTCTGCGGTCCCCTCTGCTGCCCACTGTTCCACAGGGCCTGTCCCTCAGCCCCAGATGAGCCAGCTCTGGTCCACTCGGATTCATCCTCTGACATTTTCTAGTCATTCCCGACCTAAATCCAGCTCAGGGACGTTATGGGTCCAAACGACTCTATCCAGCCTTCTCCTCACTTAGCAATTTGTTGAGTGGAGACATCAAGTGGTCAGACCCTGGAAAGGCAGTGGTCAAGCTGAAGACGGAGGGACTGAGCCCTCATGCCAGGATCAGTCCTGATCTAGCCACAGCTGGGTGCTGACCCTGTGCCCACAGTGACACTTATCCCAGCTGAGCCCACATTCCAGTCCTGGAATGAGTTCTAACTGTGGTCACAGCCTGAATCCCTGCCCCCCCCCAATTTAAAATTCATACGATGATGACCTGATACCACCTAAAAACTTTTTATTGAAGTGTAACATACATTGAGAAAAGTGCCCATACCACAAGAATTTTTCACAGACAAAACATATCCATGTAATCAACACTCATTGCCAACATCCCAGAAGCCCTCTTGCCCTTCCACACACCACAACCTCTCAAGGTTTGTTTGTTTGTTTGTTTCTGGCTGTGCCACGCAACTTGTAGCATCTTAGTACCCCGACCAGGGATTAAACCCGAGCCCAAGACAGTGAAAGCGTGGAGTCTTAACCATTGGACAGCCGGGGAATTCCCCACAACCTCCCAGAGTTAACCATTACCCTGACTCTCAGAAGCATATATTCGTTTTATCTGTAATTATACTTCTATATACAGTTGACCCTTGAACAACACAGGTCTGAACTGCTCGGGTCCACATATATGTGAATTTTTTTCAATAAATATGGTACCTGTATTTTCACTTTACAGATCTTTAAATTAATGAAGTGGGGGGAAAAGTTTGTGTTCGATTAGAGATCACAGTACGTGGAATAAAAAAACGAGGGCTTGAGTCCTGATTCTATCTAAACTCTTTCAGTTTCCTGGGCTTGAGTCCTGATTCTATCTAAACTCTTTCAGTTTCCTGCCCTTGAGTGAGTCCTTTATCAATTCCTTTGTCTTCTAGACAGAGACAGCAGTACAAGGATTTTTGACTGCCTGGGGGTTGGCGTCCCTAACCCCTGCGTTATTCAAGGGTCAACTGTATTTGAAATTATACCGTGTACACGTTTTGGTGTCTGGTTTCGTTTGCTCAAGGTTGTGTTGGTGAAATTCATCCAAATTTCTGTGTGTGTTTGTTGATAGTTCATACTCACCGGTGTTTAGCGTTTCACAAACCCATTGAGAATCTAGCTAAAGGGATTGAACTCAAACCTGACCAAGCCTCTGGGTCCAGCTGCCGACTTGCAGGAAGCACAGAGGCAAAAATGTACACATCTGTCAAACACATACAACTCATAATGGACCACTTCCATCACTTACCTCTTTACGCTTAGTAACCCTTATCTGAACAGGCGTTTTGTAGGCCTTCAGCCTTATACTCTGGGCCTTCATCAGGAAGGGTTATAAGAAACAGCCCTAGGAACCTGGTTGCTGGATTTACGGCCAGGATCTTGATGAGGACAGTATTCCTTCATTCTGTCTGTGGTGGCCTCTCCCTGGGAACCTCAGAATAAATTTCTTCCACATCTTAGTACTAAGATTAGGCATGGGGGCGGGGGGGAAATGACTTTGCTTTTAGCTGACAGGTCTTACGACACATGATGGACCTTGTTTCCCTTTTCACAATGGTTGCTAAGAAGCGGAGTCATATCTGTGCCTAGGACTCTGAGCTCTGCTGTCTGCACTAGTCTCACCACTGGCTGCTCTCAGCATTCCTTCTCCCATTTCCCCTCTGTCCCTATTTCTTTACCTTTCTAATTGTTTCTTTCTTTTTTTTTTCTTTTTACTCTTGAATTGTCAGTTCTTGAGGACTATGGTGAGGTGGCCACCTCTGGAACACGGACATGAGAGTAACAAGGTTGCCTTTGAGAGTTAAATGCTGGGACCAGCCAAGTCTATTACGAGCAGAAAAGAGCAAAGTCTCCAGGTAGAGACAGGACACCTCCCAGGCACGACACCTGGTGGTGCCCAGGGTTTGCGCGGTCCCAGCAGGGTCTCCTCTCCACACTCCTGCCTGAGGATTAACAGACCAGGTTCTGATCTTGGCATTCGACCGACTTCCCCTTCTGACTGTGAAGGTTGACTGTTTCCTATGTGTGTGTCTCCTGCAAGCAAAGGCAGCAATCAGGCTGTCACCAAAACAAGAGGAGATTTATGACTTTCAGCTGAAAGAACCATTTTTACAGGAGGGATGCTTGATGGGTCCAAGCTGCGGCAGCTCGCGCAGATCGGGGCTGGAAGGTCTCCGGAGCACCTCTGCCTCGTCCTTCCTGCACCGTCTCCATGACTCGGAACCCAGACCCAGAGTCAGCAGGTCAGATAAAATTGCGGTGGAGGGGCGGGGAACGCAAATCTGGGACCCTGGGTGCTCTAGGGGTTTTTTTTGTTTGGGTCTGGTTTATACTTTCTGCGAGCTGGAAGGCAGCTTTCGAATTGGCCCCTGGGCCATTGCTTCTTTGTCCATTTCATTTGGTAACGAAATGATCTTTCTAATCATAAGTGAGGTCAGAAGTGAGGTGAAGTCTTTCCCGGCCTGGCTTTCCCCAGCGGGAGGAGCTTGGTACTGGCCACTGTCCCTTGCTCTTGGCTGTCCCCTTGGCTGGTATCACAGGTATATGTTGGGACCCCAGGGAGGTGAGCTTAATTTCTTGTCCAATCTCTAGAAGGATCCAAAGGGCTGCTTCACTTCTTTTCTTTGTCTTCTGATGGGACATTTTATGAACATTTCTTTGGACTGAGAAGAGGGGCTGCTTTCTTGGTTCCAAAGTTCCCCCAGTGGGTAGAACAGAGAGCAGGGGAGTCACAGCATCCTAGGAGTACAACACTAGGCCCCTGGGCTGGGCAGAATAATGTCCCCCACCGAGATGTCCCTGTCCTAAACCCCGAAACCTGTGAACATGTTATCTCTCATGCAAAAGAGATTTTGCAGATGTGATTATGTTAAGGGTTTTGAGATTGGGAGATTAGCTGGGATTATCCAGGTGAGCTTAGTGAAATCACAGGGTCGTATAAGAGGGAGGCAGGGTCAAAGTCAGAGAAGATGTGAGGACAGGAAGCAAAACCGTGTGATACAGTTGCTGGCTTAAAGATGGATGAGGGCTATGAGCCATGGAATGCAAGATGCTACTAGAGGCTGAAAGAGGCAAGGAAGAGATTCTACCCTAGAGCCTCCAGGAGGAGCAGGGTTCTGCTGACACCTTGATTTTAGTCCACGTCTGACTTGTAGGATTAAGATGCTATATATTGTTCAAGTGGTTAAGTTGTTATGGTTAGCAACAGGAAACTGATACAACCCCCAAATACACACACACACACACACACACACACACACACACACACACACACACAGAGCATTTTAAATATGCCCTGTGGACTTTTCCTTGTCTGGCCAAATATATTCAACAACGTAAAGAAAAGGGATGTCCTGGGGGAGTCCAGAGCTGGCAGGACCCATCCAGGCAGGTTCTAAGGAGAGGAGGAGGTCAGAGCCGATGGATTTCAGGCATCCCTGGAGCTGCTGGTCAGGGCAACCCTGATGGAGTGGACTTGGCCATCCCAGTCTGATCCTATTGACTGTCCACTTCTGGCTCTAATTCATTGGCAGGGTTGGGGGGTGGTGCTCTGCTCCCGGGGAGAGGCTGTACTGGTCTGGCCAGTGAGAGAATGCCGACCCCCCACTGCTCACTGCACATTCAAAGCAGGCCCTCTGGGTCCACCTCAGCCTTGTTCTCTGATGATAATAGTAAACATTTATTGAGACCTTACTATGTGCCGGTACTTTGATGGGTAACTCATGGACTTCTCACTAGAACTCTGAGAGGTCGGTTCTGCTTGACCCTGGGCTGTCAGTGTGGACTTCAGAGCGGCCAGCAAGTCCTGGGATTTGGTCACCCACTCGTGGATCTCTGCTGAGAGGGCCCTGGGGTATCAGCATGAATGCCCCAGGCCAGGAGCATACCTGCTTCCATCTCTCTTTCCTGATTTCTGCAGTTGGGGTTCCTAAGAGCTGCCTTGAGTCCTTCTGGAACAATGTGGGGGATAAATAAACACACAGATGATTAATTTAAAAAATCTGCTGACTGGCCACAAACTGTTCCTCTAATCCTAACCCCATGCTAAACTAGCTCTCTCTGCCCCCTGACTTCTGACCCTGGCCCCATACTGATCCCTAATCTCATGTTGACTGGGCCCAAACTTTAGACAAACTTCTCTCAGTTACAGGAATAACTCATTGAGGGCTCACTACGTGCCAGACCCTAATCTAAGGGTTTCATATATATATATATTTAATTTATTTATTTTTGGCTGCGTTGGGTCTTTGTTACTGAGCATGGGCTTTTCCGTAGTTGCGGCGAACGGGGGCTACTCTTCGTTGCGGTGCGTGGGCTTCTCACTGCGGTGGCTTCTCTTGTTGTGGAGCACGGGCTTCAGTAGTTGTGGCACATAGGCTCAGTAGTTGTGGCTCACGGGCTCTGGAGTGCAGGCTCAGTAGTTGGAGTGTACAGGCTTAGTTGCTCCGTGGCATGTGGGATCTTCCCCGACGAGGGCTCGAACCCATGTCCCCTGCATTGGCAGGTGGATTCTTAACCACTGCGCCACCAGGGAAGTCCGGGTTTTACATTTATTAACTAGTTCAGTCTTCTCAATGACCCTAGGGGTGGCATTATCATAACTCCCATTTTAGAGTGAAAGATGACATATACATATATATATATATTAATTGAAGTATAGTTGATTTACAATGTTGTGAGTTTCAGGTGTACAGCAGAGTGATTCAGTCATATATATACACATATATATGTATATTTTCAGATTCTTTTCCCTTATAGGCTATTACAAAACATTGAGTAGAGTTCCCTGTGCTCTACAGTAGGTTCTTATTGGTTATCTATTTTATACATAGCAGTGTGTTTATGTCAATCCCAAACTCCTAACCTATCCCTCCCTTTCCTCCCTGGTAACCGTAAATTTGTCCTCTATGTCTGAGGGTCTAAGGATAATGTTATTAAATGAAATTTTTTTTGGCCATGCTGTGTGGCATGTGAGATCTTAGTTCCTGGACCAGGGATCAAACCCGTGCCCCCTGCAGTGGAAGTGTGGAGTCTTAACCGCTGGACCACCAGGGAAGTCCCTAGGATGATATAGTTTAAAAGCATTGATTTAACCTTAGACTCTATAAAATAGATCAAAAGTGATATAGCAAATTCATTCATTTATTCATTCAACAAACATGTATCGTGCCCCTGCTCTCTACCAGACTGAGTGTCAAATGCTGGGTTGACAGATACCAAGGCAGATAAGGGAGGGGCTCTAGCCTGCAGAGCTGACGGCACAGTTCCATCTTCTCCCCATTTGCCCCAACTCATTGGCGCCCTCCCAGGTGGAGTAGCAAGGGAGGGGTGCAAGCTGGCCTCTTAGTTTTAGGCCAGGACCCTTTCCCAGACCCTCTCTCTTCTCCAGGGGACAGAACACTCCGGGAGGTGTTGAGAAACAGAAGCGAAACTTCATCAGATGGTCAGGTGAGATCAAATGCATTTCCATGTCCAGAGTCTGGGGTGAGAAAAGCTGCGTGGACACAGTTTCTGAGAGCATCACGCGGGCCCTGAACAAGGGAGGGGCCCTGGGGTGTACTGTGACCACACCCAGCTGGGTACCAAGACCCTCATGTGTCCCTTACAGATGTCCCTTACACCCCCCCTGCATTACTCCCGTGCAGGGCAGGTGGATCTGAAGCCAGACTGTTTTAACTCAGCTGTTTGCCCAGAAACCAACTCAGCAGGTGTCAGCAACTGTTTGTCAAAAGAACAGATGAATCTCACTTGGGTTTCCAGTCCAGCTGGGCGGCTTAGCAGCTGTGTGGCTTTGGGCAAACTTGAGTTCCTCTCTGAGTTGTCTCTTTGTCATCCATCAAAGGAGAACAGGGAGACCTCCTAGGTGGTTCATTCATTCATTCATTTCAGCCTTTAAAAAAAAAAAAAACTCTTTATTGTAAAGTAAACACAGATACAGAAACCACACAAAATATATGGCTTAATGAGTCATCTTATGGTAAATATCTTTGTAACTACTTCCCAAGTTAATAAATAGAACTTTGCAAGCACTCTTCTCCCCCAACTCTCTCCAGGTGCCTCTTTCCAATCTAAGCCCTCTCACCCCCGTGCAACGAACGAGTAGCCTGGCTTTTACAGTAATCATTTTCTTGCAATACTTCAGCACTTAAGTGTGTATCCCTAAATATCATTGTTAGACTTGCCTCTTAAAAAGAAAAGATACATCTTTAAAGTCTCCTTTAATCTAGAGATGTTCCTGGACCCTTTCTTTTCCTTACAAGCTATTTGTTGAAGGAACACCATTTGCCTTGTAGACTTTCCCACGGTCTGGATTTTGCTGACTTTATCCGAACAGTACCGTTCAGTGTGCTCCTGGGTCCTCTGTGCTTCCTGGAAGCTGGCAGCTGGATCCAGAGGCTTGATCAGACCTGGGTTCAATCCCTTTGACTAGCTCCTTGGGGGGCTTGTGTGCTCTCCTCAGGCGGCACACAATGTTGGGTGTTCTCTCTTTCTGTCTTAGCAGCTGTCTGTCGATGGTCTTAGTTAGTCCCTGAATTCATTTGGGTTGCACGTGGCAACATTCCAATCCCAATCTTTCTTTTTCATTTATCAATTGGAAAGAGACTTTTAGAAAGGGATGCTTCCTTTCATCTGCTCTTTGTTGCCCTGTTGATACAGGTCATATAGGAAAGGCAGGACACATGCCTGCTTCTTTCCCTTTATTCATCAGTTTTCAAGGAAATGAATTGGTTCTTTATCATCCTCGGAAGGAGGGGACCAATTAATTCCTTTTCAATGTCATTATGAACTCTTAGATTTTAGCATATTTGATGGGCTACAATCATTTACAAGTATCATTTTTTTTGAAGCTCAACTTGTCCCGTTCCATCGTCCCATGCCAGGGAGAGCTTCTTCAAGCTGGCTCTTGAGTCTTTTCGGTACAACCCTAGTTGTCCCTGAGAGATTCCTGTCTTTCTGTATGACAGGATGCATCAGATTCATCTTCTACATTTTCTGCTCCAGACCTGGAATCTTCTTTCTCCAAGAAGGCCTTTTATTTAAAATTTAAAAAAGAAAGAAAAGGGAAATGGTACTTCATGACCGCTATCCACGTGCTAGGGGTACACATTGCTACTAGTTTGATTACAAAGAAATATATTTTATCATGCACACTCCTTAGCCAAAATCCCAGAGGACAGAACCCTGTGTTCAAACTGATACTTCCAACCCACATTTAGGATTTTTACGTAATCACTTCGGTATTACATCTCTCCTTTCTTCCATGCTGAGAATCACATTCGCAAGGGTATAGTGGATGGTAGAATTAGAATATTCCGTAATTACTTATGCTTTATCCCACATTACACACACAGCAGTCTCAAAATTACGACAGGAATACCACCACCAACATAATTATTGGAAACAGTTAAAAACATTATTTTTCTTGGTATATGCTCTTCCCATTCTCCATATTTTAATAGTGGTCTTGCAGATACATTGTCAGAGCACACAGACATTACACGTCGCACCATCTCTTTTCAATCCCTATTGAGTCTTAGTTGTTCCAGTAACTATATATTTAATGTTCACTACCAGTCCTTTTTTTCCTGTCTTTCTAGTCATTTTGGTTGTCTGAAACCTGTTCTCTGGCAGATTCTTCAGGAAAGTCTCATGGGAACAATATTCCCTGAGTTCTTTTATGTTAATCATTATATGTCTGAGTCCATTTAACTTACAAATCACTTTTGCTGGACATACAATTATTAACTTACATTTTCCTTTCTTGAATATCTTAAGTATGGGACTTCTTTTTCTTCTAGCATAAAGCATTATTCTTGAAAAGCCTGATAATAATCTAATTTATTTTTCTTTATAAGTCAATTATTATTATTATCATTACCTAGAAGCCTGGAGGATTTTTTTTCTCTTTTCTTGAAGTCCAGTTATGTTATTAGAATGTCTTGAATGTGTCTGATTATTGTGGGTTGATATTTTCAGGTATGCAGTGTGCTCCTTCAATTTGTAATTTTAATTTTAAAAAATTTTGGTAAGTTTTCTTGATTAATAGTTTTTAGTATTTGTTCTCTTGCTTTGGTTTTCTTCTTCGGGGACTTTTGTTACTTGTATGTTGAAACATCTTTGCCTAATTACAATATTTGTTCTTTTCTCTAGAATATGAAAAAAAACCCTCTGTCTTCATTTCTTGTTGATTTATAATATTTCTTCCTTTTCAACTTTTTCTCTTAAGGCATTATCTTAAGGTTGGGTTAACTTGCTCTTGTGTTTCTTCTATCTTAGCCTTCATTTCTAAAATGATTTCTTTCCCTTGTATTTCTAATTCTTTCCTGAGTTCTGTTTTCTAATTAAGGTTCTCTAGTTGTAGTTTATGTTGTTCTTTCACATCTTGCATACTTAAAAAATGTCTTTAAGGTCATTTTGAAATAGAAGGCTATGGTTTTGATCCATCCTGAAGAAATGTCTTGCTGGCATGCTTTA
The DNA here is from genome assembly GCF_964374135.1 of Grampus griseus. NCBI lineage: Eukaryota > Metazoa > Chordata > Mammalia > Artiodactyla > Delphinidae > Grampus > Grampus griseus. The sequence continues at coordinate 70,022,150 of NC_139008.1, read as the reverse complement.
TCCTATCTCTAGGGATGCTATTTGGCTCCTGAATCTCCTGTTGCTTAAATTAACTATGTATGGGATTTGACCTCCAGACTTCTCTGTTGCTCTTTTTTTTTTTTTTTTTTTTTTTTTTGCGGTACGCGGGCCTCTCACTGTTGTGGCCTCTCCCGCTGCGGAGCACAGGCTCCGGACGCGCAGGCTCAGCGGCCATGGCTCACGGGCCCAGCTGCTCCGCGGCATGTGGGATCTTCCCGGACCGGGGCACGTACCCGCGTCCCCTGCATCGGCAGGCGGACTCTCAACCACTGCGCCACCAGGGAAGCCCTCTGTTGCTCATTTTTATGTGACATTAGTTTTCCGGAACTTGAAGGTGATGTTTGGGATGCATTTCTAACCTCAAGAGCTCCTCCTCCTCTCGTCTGCATGTGGTGCACATAGACTTGGTGACCTGCTTTCTGAGGTCTCCCGGCTCCGGCTCCTCCCGCCACTTTGATCTGGATCTTCTTCCTTCCTCTCCATTGCCTTAATCAGTCCTCCTCCGTTTTGATCCCACTCCAAAGCATTTCCTCTGCAGTGTGGGACCTTGTCCTGGAAGGGAACCAAACATCTTTGAGAGTTAGTAGTCCTTCCTGAGGATTCTTGCCCTCGCTTACTATGGGAGTGGGCAAAACCCCTCCCAGATTCAGTCACTCTTCTCGAATTGTCCCTCCATGCTTTCCACTGAATACCTGCTGCCTATTTGGGGGTTGTCTTCCTGTCATGTCCCTCAGACACCCCCTTGCTTCCCTCTGCTGGCAACAGATGGGATGCCAAAGGCTGGAGGCCGAGCTAGGAGCAGCTTGGGGTGAGCGTGGGGGAAACCCCAGGGCATCTGATAACATGCAGGTGGCTACCGGGGGTTGAGCTCCTCCACTCATATTATTTTGGTGTTCATGGGGATACCTTTGCCACCTAACTGTGAAGCACATGTTGTCCGTGGGTTTTGCTTTTGCTAATTTGCCCTGCTTATTTTTGTTGGAATTTGGAGAGATTGGCGTTGCTACTATCTCCCCAGCAAGTCACCATTAAAAAAAAATTTTTTTTTATTGGAGTATATTTGTTTTACAATGTTGTGTTAGTTTCTGCTGTACAGCAAAGTGAATAGTTATATGTATACGTATATGTATATCCCCTCTGTTTTAGATTTCCTTCCCATTTAGGTCACCACAGAGCACTGAGTAGAGTTCCCTGTGCTATACAGTAGGATCTCATTAATTATCTATTGAGATACATAGTAGTGTATATATGTCAATCCCAATCTCCCAGTTCATCCCACCCCCCCACAAGTCACTATTTTTAATGCCAGGTCCCCTATAGGGCCACAGGAAAGATGAGATGAAATAATACATGTGTATAAAAGTATGTAAGGTGCCTGACCATCTTAAGTGTCCTGTAAAGTAGCTGCTCCTCCGTTCTGCTGCCCTGAAGCCAAGACTGACCCTCTGGTTCAACTCACACAGGCTTGAATTCTGGTCTCTGAATCTGCCTCAGAGGATGGGGCAGGAGGTAGCACAGGGCCCCAAACTGGCTGCCCTGAAGCTGCGTGAATCCCTGGATTTTGTTTCCTTGACTTGACCTGCTGGGCATTTCCTCTTAGCACCGGTTTTGGAGAAGAGAAGGGGAAGACCTCTTCCACACTTGCCACCTTTGCACCCCCAGAAAAGGGGTGGTCCAGGGGGTGAGAAGCCTGCTGTGAGCCTGGTACGCCATCTGCTGGCCATTTGTTTAATTGCAGAGAGGAGCAGCATTAAGTCCAGAGACGGGAATGTCAGGCGCACTCCCCTACTCCAGCCAATCAGGTGGGTTAATCCTTTCTCCCTCTGGTTGAAAATGATTCACAGTTGACCCTTGAACAACACAGGTTTGAACTGCGCGGGTGCACTTACACGCAGATATTTTCCACTAAATAACATACTACCTGACTTGAGGTTGGTTGAATCCCCAGATGTGGAACTGCGGATACTGAGGTTCAATTATTACAAAGTTACTGGAGGATTTTCGACTCTGTTGGACCCACCTTGTTCAAGGATCAACTGTATTTATGTTAAAACAATGACAATAAAGGGAAGTAAAGAGAACGTTTTCCCACATTCTTCCACTGTCTAGACAAGCACTTTTTAAAAAATATATATCAATAAAAGTCTGTATTTACTCTTAAGGGGGCTGGGCTGGTGTGTCCTGCCTTGCTGCCTCCTAAAAAGTGGACCAGAGACCCTGGGTATTTGCATTGGTAACAAGGGGAGAAAGAACTCAGATTCTATAGCCCCAAAGACTTGGGTTTGAACCCATTTCATTAGTCACACACTGGGAGGGGGAGGTCTATTCATCTCTGATTTTGAATCTGTATGTGCTAGGCTGGATAATACCTAACCCCACCAAAAAAAAAAAAAAAAAAATTCATGCTCTAATCCCTGGAATCTGTGAATATGTTACCTCACATTGAATAAAGGACTTGGCAGACGTGATTCTGGTTACAGACCTTAAGATGGGGAGATTATTCTGGATTATCCGGGTGGTCCCAATCTAATCACAGGAGTCCTTAAAGGCAGAGAACCCTTCCTGGCTTCAGTCAGAGTGATGGGACATTGTCCACTTTGAAGAAGGAGCGAGTGGGCCATGAACCAAGGAATGCAGGCAGCTTCTAGAAGCTGGAAAAGGCAAGGAAATGGATTCTCCCCAGGGCCTCCAGGAGGAATGCAGCCTTGCAGACATCTTGATTTTCGCCCATGGGACTTGTGTTGGACTTCTGGTCTCCAGAACCGTAAGACCGTAAAACTGTGTTGTTTTAGCCACTAAGTTCATAGTAATTTGTTACTACAGTGATAGGAAAGGAATACACTGTGATGTGGGATAATAATAGTATCTACTCTGTGGGTTGATGGGGAGAATGAAATGAGATCCCTGCGGGACATGCCTTAACAATTGTAAAACAATTGACAGGTGTTTCGCATTCTCTCTGGGAAGATACCCATTTATTCTTTTACTTATTCCACAGTCTTTTTCTGAGCACCTACTATGTGCCAGGCCCTGTGCTCAGTGCAGTGATTACGGGGGTCAACTTGGCCCCTTCTTTTATGGGACTTACAGATCAAGAGGGTGGTGGGACATTCAAAGGTCACACAAACACACATGTTATGCAATTACAATTGCCATGTGTGGAATGAACAGATTGTCCTGGAAGCTGTGAGTGTGGAGCTGGAAACCTGCCAGACCGCAGGCTTCGGGCCTCAGGCTTCAGACCTCAGGCTTTGGGCAGGGCTCCAGGGTCATGGCTTTGCTCATGGTCATGGTCCTTGCTCACCTTTCCATATAGGCTGCTCTGCCTTGACCAGGGATCAGGGTACTAACGGTCAGTATCCTGGATAGAGACAGCATCTTGGGGGCCATCAGATGGACCTGTGCTGGTCCAGAGATCTGGGGCCTCGCATGGGGCCCCCCTTTGCTGAGGCATATCGTATAAGGGTCTGAGGCCAGTGAGCTCAGCACTGCCTGGAATGGTGGGCAGAGAAGGCCGAGCTTGGCCTGTGGCCACAGACCACTCACCCTTGGTTCAGGGTCTCATGGCTACAGGTGAAGGAAGGGACAGAAGCTGGGAGAGGGACCAGGGCTACTTTATTGGGTTCTGGAAGCCCTCTCTCTGCTGCACATTGGCCCGAGCCTCCTCACATTCCCTCCTGGGTTTTTCAAGGCTGTCTGGTAGTCCCACTCTATGCCTCCAGTGTGACGCAATGGAACACAGATTCTCAGGGGCACAGGATTCCTTGTGCCTCAGCTGACTATAGTATCTTAGCCAGCTGGAGGGGTTTCCGATGGGGGCAGGGGACTCAGAGTGAGTCACACAGCTGAGACAAGCAGAGGAACCACAAGACAGGGTCTGGATGCAGATCTGAGGGTCCCAGTGGACCCCCAAGCCACTGAGAGGCGAGGGCCAGAGCAGGAGCTGTGCTGCCACCTGGTGGTAGATTTTTGGAACTGCTGCTGGATCAGATACCTTGTCTCCTGGGATGTGACTTTCTGTGCAGCCCTGCTCTGCTCAGTTTATGTCCTGACAGAGTGGACCATGGGGAGTGCCCGGTGAGTGAATCTGGTAGAGAAGGTGGTGAGGCCTGGCTTTAGAGTCCCTTTCACCCTCTCCTAGCTATAATTCTGAGAACCAGAGGCAATTCCCAAAAAGGGGTTGATGAGAATTGGGTAGTCACCCCTCGCCCCACATCCCACATTCACACACACATACACACACACACACACACACACACACCACCATGGGCCTCAAGGTCTGTGTCAGACCTGATGCTCTAGAAACCTCTCATGTGGAGTTTACACATACACCTGGAGCCAGGTGAAGGGGCCCTAACACATGAAGGGGGTCAGCAGGAAGTAGGGTGCTGGTTAACTCAGGTTTTCCCATGAAGCTCGTCACAGACTGAGCAGCATGCACACTGGTCCAACGTGCAAAAGCTTGAATAGAAACGTGAGCCCCACCTCCAAGGCGCCACCTACCTCAGGTAATGTACATCTCCAGGTGACCTGGTGTAACTACAGGGGTGTCACCTGCCTGAGACCCGCCAGCCTGAAGGCCACAGAGCACTCAGCTGAAACCTTGAAATCAGGCTTGCAAAAGTAGTCCTGTTTATGAAATGAGTGATTTAAAAAAAACCCACATCATTTAAAACCCTTTAAGTATGTCTTCTAAGAAGCTGTCCATATGGGAAAAACTTTACAAAAAAAGGGAAGAAAGAACAAAGTCTTCAGAAGTTTGGGAAACATTTTGGCAGATGTTTCAGAACCTTAAAGTGGCTTCAGCCAGGGTAAATGAACTCGTAAATGCATTTGTTTTTGTATATGTTTTAAATTTTATTTTTTAATTATTTATTTTTTTTCAGAGTCCTCTGAGGCATTTTATTTGCATGTATGTATAACATCCCTAGAAAAAGAATCCAAGGATTTTCCCTCCTGTGTGTTTTCATCTTGCTTCTTCATGGTTCATGATGTCAGCTGAGGTTGTCAGTACAATGAAACCAAACTGGTGGGATGGGAGCAGGTTTTACTGCCATTTTTCTAGATCTTTGAATCGCACATCAAATCTGGGGCTGATCGCTCCACACTTATTTAGCCTGCCTGTGAGGTTCACAACGATTTTCCCAGCGCTGTGATCATCGATGATTTCAAATTCACCATTGTAACCATGCTTCATCATCACAGAAACCTGACGATGACTTTGGAGGATGGCTTAATAAGAACCCGGTGTTTGCCTCTCTTTTTGGCATTGTTGACATTCTTGAGAGCACCAGCCGGGACATTCATGTACACCATTATGGCAGCACGGAAAGATGGTGGAAAGATACATTTTTTATTAATAGAAATGTATTTTCTCCTCACCCCCACCAAAATGATGTTGAAAAGTATTTAAAAGAACACAGACCCCTACTTCAGAGGAACTCTAACATACGTGCACTTTGAGATGTATCCGCTTGGAGAATGTTGGCTGTAGCACTGTTTTTAGGCATGAAAATTTGTAAACAACCCAAATGCCATCAGCAGGACCATGGATAGATAAATCATAGTGCATATGGCAGGTGTCCATGGCATGACGACCTCCTTAGTTAAAATGAACGGTTCTATGTGTTGACATGCAAAGACCTGAAGAAAAATGTGGAGTAAGAAAGCAAGCTGCAAATTTGCAGCCACATGGATGGACCTAGAGATTGTCACACTGAGTGAAGTAAGTCAGACAGAGGACAAATATCGTGTGATACCGCTTATATGTGGAATCTAAAAAAGTGGTACAACTGAACTTATTTACAAAACAGAAATAGAGTTACAGATATAGAAAACAATCCAATGGTTACCTGGGGGAAAGTGGGGGAGGGATAAAGGGGAGATTGGGATCGACGTATACACACTACTATATATTAAATAGATAACTAATAAGGACCTGTTGTATAGCACAGGGAACTCTACTCAATACTCTGTAATGGCCTAAATGGGAAAAAAAATCTAAAAAAGATAAAAAAGAAAAAAAGAGTGGATATATGTATATGTATAACGGATTCACCTTGCTGTACACCTGAAACTAACACAACATTGTAAATCAACTGTACTCCAATAAAAATAAAAATAAAAAAAGAAAGCAAGTTGCAAAGGCAAATATTCCATGTGTTATTTCTGGATTTATGTATGTGCAACAGCAAAAAAATGCAAACATGGATGGACGCGCCACACTGCTTTCATTTGCTAATGAACGAATGCATGCCTCTTTGCCTAGGTAAGGCCTGCTCATCTTCCAGATCTCAGCTCAATGCATCACTTTTTCAGGGAAGACTCCCCTGACCCCCCAGGCCAGGTAGGCACCCTGAAGTCCAGTCTCAGAACCCATACCTTTCCTTCAGGTCTTTTTACACTGTTGTATATTTATTTGTGTGATTATTTGATTAATGTCCGTCTTCCCCACAGGCTTGATTCGGTCAGGGACCCTGGCTACTTTCTCCATCCCTGGCACCTAATGCACAGTGGACACCTAATAAATGAATCTGTGATTTCTGTGCCCTGACGAGGCTGTAAGCTCTGTGAGGCCAGGGGAGGTGTCTATTTTCTTTCTCACTGAATCCCCTGAGGCTTAGTGATTATGAGGGAAGGCTTTGGTGTCAGAATGTCTGAGCTCCAATCCTGGCTCTGCCACTTGCTGGCTGTGTGACCTTGGGCAACTAACTCTGAGTCTCTGAGCCTCAGCATCCTCATCTGTAAAAAGGATGGCGATACCTGCCTTAGAGTTGTTGGAATTCAATGGTATAATGTACGAAAATAACTCATCAATAGTGCTCAGCATTAGGACCTCGATTAACATTTGTTAACTGTCTAAATGCCCCCATTGTGAGAAGCACCTGGGCGGGGCAAGGGGTGGGGGCTGGAGGGTGCTCTGTTCTGCCCTCCCGGGGCCAACAGGCCCATCTCCTACATTACCACCAGGTGGCGATGTGATCATTCACACCGGTGATGCTCACCCCATCAGCTTACTCAAAGCTTTGAAGCGGGTTTCCAGCTTCCTTGCAGCCCTTATCCTGTCTGTAGGGCTCCATGTGGCCATTCGGCCTCTGTTCTAACCTCTCAGTGATGGGGAGCTTACTGTCACCAGGCTGGAAACCCTGGCAGGGCTGGTCTGAGAGCACCTATCCTCTGGGTGGAGGCAGCGGGACCCCAGAAGACCGGGGGAGCTCAGGGAGAAACTAGTGGGCAGACGAGGGTGGATGGGACTAGGGTGAGGCAAGCCAGGCGCCCAGGGTGCAAAATTTAAGGATGTGCTCACTCCTGGGCTTGTGCAGTGTGGAATGTGACCGCCCCTGGTGGCCTCATAAGAATACCCTGGGGCTGGCCTGTGAGCCAGTCCAAAGCTGTGGTGCTGCCTGCCCTCCACGCATCCACGGTAGAATAGAGCTCTCAGCAGGTGCCAGGCTGTGGAGTAACTTCCTTGTTTCTCTGAAGAACCCTAGCTGGTAAGAACTATTGTTACAGTCATTTTTTCAGATAAGAAAATGGATACAGAGACAAGTTAAGAAGCTTGTACTTAAAAAGTGGCCAAGCTGGGATCTGAACCCAGGCCATTTGACTCTTGGGTGCCCCCTCTTGACCATCACCATCCACTGCTGTGCTAATCTGTCATCCTTCCCTCTCGCTACCAATCCTCTCTTCTGTCCAATATTTCTTTATGGACCAGTCGCTCTGTTCCAAGCACTGTGCAAGTGGGTCTCAGTGCGGGGCAAGGCTGGGCCCTGCGAGTCAGGTGGAGTCCTGGCTCTGCCGTGTCCTATCCCGTGACCTTGGATGAGTCATTTAGCTTTGATGTGCCTCAGGTCTTCATTCTGAAATGGTAGGAGAGTCCAGGCCTGGTGGGTTTGTGGGGAGGGTGAGGTGACTCAGGTCTGTGGGAGCTGCAGCCTGGCCTGTGGAGGGGCTTGGGAAGTGTCAGCTGTAATCACCACCGATGTCGTCACCAGTCTCCTGGTTGCCAAGTGGAAGGGTGGAAGGAGAAGGGAGTCAGAACCCACTGCTCCTGGCTTTGAATCTTGACTTTGGCACTGTGACTGTCCCAGACACGGTATTTTGCCCAGGCTGCTTTGTCCTTCTGAGTTTTTCCCTCTGTAAAACGGGAATGACTAATTCCAACCTTGTGGTGTCCTTGTGGCTGTCAGATGAAGCAACAAGGTTGAGTGCTTGGCACATAATAGGGGCCTTTGTACAACCTTCCATTTCCTGTCCTCAAGAGGAATCAGGCGGCCACATCAACCCGGGGCTCAGCACTTCTGTAGTTCTGGCATCTCCCCTTCTCCCAAGGAAGGGCCAGACCCGGTAGGCTTCAGGATTTTGTTTTCTTCTTTTGCTTCTTTTCTATTTGAATCCCGTTCCTTGAGAGGGGGGTGCGTTTCACAGCCGCCCGTGCGTGGGACTCCACTTTGGATGGCCTGGTGCCCAGTTGAGGGCCATGGCTTGGACTCTTGTCACTCACGCAGGTGGAGGGTCAGTGGGGTGTGGGCCCCTGGCCTCCTCTCTGCACCTGAGGCCTTCCGGGAAACCACAGGGCAGGTGGGGGGCTGAGGGCAGGGACGCCCTGTCTGGTCCAGCCTTCCCCAGGGTCTTGGGGTGGGTGTCCTGGTCGCCCCCCCTCCCCTCCCACGCTATTCCCGATCGCTCTGCTGCTCCAGCCCGGAGACGAGGAAAGGGATGCTGGGGCTGTGAGGGGGGCGTGTATAGTGCCCAGGGACCAGAGCGAGCACAGCTGGACGGTGAGAAAAGGCACTTCCAGGGCTCCGGTCTGGCAGGGGGCATCCCCCTCCCCTTCCACTAACTCCCCCGGGGTCGTGGTGCTGGGAGTCTCATCCTAGGCTCTCCCAAGACTTATTCCCCAAGCTGGGTGCTTCCACTCGTGTTATCACTGACCCTGTAGTCACAACCGCCCCTCCATTCCGGAGATGGCGAAACTGAGCCTCAAGTCCTCGAAAATGAGGCCGAGGTGTGACGGACCCAAGGTCCCGCGGCAAGGAGGTGTCAGAGTCCGGGGGTACTGACGCCCAGCTCTGCCTGACCCTCCCCCGCCCCTCCCCCTCCCGTGCCCCTCCCCCTCCCCCCCACGTTCCTCCAGCACTTAATTTTAATAGCCCTTTGATTGTGAACCTCTTCTTGAGGAGAGACTAATCATTATTAATGAATTTGGGCTGCTCCAGCATAAATGAGCCAGTGCGGCTGGCTGGTGGGTAGCTGGACCAGCAGAGAGTCGGCTGTGGGCACCCCCGTTTGGGCCACGGAGACACTTGGCTGGAAGGGGTGCCAGAGTCTTCACGTCCATCCAGCCAGCCACCCGTGGCCCTCACCCTGGGGAAGACCAGGGGGTCCCAGCCTGACAGCAGAGCCCCTGGAACCCCTGGGCTCCCCATCACCCAGCACCCCCTCCTCGGCCTGGGCAGCTGGGGACCAGGGTGGCCGCAGGGGCGCCCCATCTCTCACCTGACACACTGGGCTGTTGTCTTGGCAGCAGCCGACCTTGGGAAGGCTCACAGGGCCAGTTTTACTGTAGGTTTGTTTTCCAAAATCGAAAGGACAGAAATAATACCAGTGCGGAAACAAAACAAAAAACAACAAACAGGAACTGGAAATCTCTCTTAGGATCTTTCAGTCCTGAACCTTGTCCTGGCTGTGCCGACTTCCTGGTCGCCTTTGGGCACCAGCCCCCTGGGGCAGACAGAGCTGGGCTTGTCCCCACCCTCCTCCTGGGACCTTAAACTAGCTCCGAACCTCTCCGAGCCTCAGGGTCCTCCGTCATGGAGCAGGGGTTACGTTATACACCCGGGTTTGGGAGGGGATGGAGTGAGATGGGGGGAGGTGGATGCATTTTGCAAATGAGGACTTGTGATGATAATTTTCTCTTAGGCAGAAGACAGACACACTCACACGCCCCTAAATCACTAACGGGTCCTCCTCTGAAGGTGCTTCTTGTTTCTGGAGACGGTGTGATTACTCAGTGGGTTCTGTGTAATTATTTAATCAAGCCTCCACCAAGTCCTCAGCGTGGAGCTGGGCGGCTGACCAGACCCTGTCCTCCCCTCTCCCCCAGGAGGCTAATCAGCTCGAGCTGCTGTGAGGGAGAGCGAGGCCCCAAGCCCTGTTTTCTGTGTCACAGCTGGGCTGCAGTGCAGAGGACTGGCCCGAGGGAGGGGCGAGGTCACCTTGGGGCTCACCCGGGTTGAGCACAGGGCAGGAGTTCCTGTGGGTGCAGTCCCCTTTATTTTGCTTTGAGGACCAGAGAGGAAAAGACAGCACAGAGGTCGCACAGCACCTCGGCCCAGACCTGGCTTTTGGGGTTCTCTCCCCCTCCCTCCCTCCCTCCCTCCTTCTCTCCCACCTTCCTTCTCTCCCTCCCTCCCTCCCTTCCTTCCTTCTTTCCTCCCTCCCTTCCTTCCTTCTTTCCGTCCTTCTTCCTCTTCTCTCCCCTCCCCTCTCCTTGCTTCTTTTTCTTTTCTCTCCCCTCTCTTTCCTCTCTGTTAGACAATTAAGGGAGAAACACATACATACTCCCTGGCAAACAGGCAGCTAATACAAGGAGGTGACAGCCTCCTGTGACCCTCCTCTTTCCCCCATCCGCACTCCCACTCCCTCCCCAGAGGTAACCCCAGCTGCCTGTCCAGAGCCTTGCCCTCCAGACTTTCTCTGTGCTCTCACAACCTTACCCAAGTCCCTACAGAAAGACTGGTTTTGGTGTTTGCTTTTGCTCACTCGTAAACATCCCTGATGACGCCTAGACCAGTGGTTCTCCCTGGGGGGTGACTTTACCCCCTGGAGACACTTGGCAATGTCTGGAGATGTATTTGATCATCACAGCTCGTGGGGTTGGTGCTACTGGCATCCAGTGGGTAGAGGTCAGGATGCTGCTAAACATCCTTCAGTGCAGAAGGCAACCCCTACAAGAAAGAATTATCGGGTCTAAAACGTCCATAGTGGGCTTCCCTGGTGGCGCAGTGGTTGAGAGTCCGCCTGCCGATGCAGGGGACACGGGTTCGTGCCCCGATCCGGGAAGATCCCACATGCCATGGAGTGGCTGGGCCCGTAAGCCATGACCGCTGGGCCTGCACGTCCAGAGCCTGTGGTCCGCAACGGGAGAGGCCACAACAGTGAGAGGCCCACGTACCGCAAAATAAATAAATAAATAAAATAAAATAAAACGTCCATAGTGCTGAGGTCAAGAAACCCATGTTCCTCAACGTGCTCTTTTCTAAAAGCAGTATTCCTTGGAAATCTTGACAGGTGAGTAAATTTCTCTTCCTCCTTCCTGTACTTCAGCGTAGGTTGCGTGCGTCGCCATCCACTTACCTAGTTCTCCTTTGATAGATTTCAGGCAGCTTCCGATCTTGCTGGGCGATAATGGAAATGATGCTTTGGCGGACACCCTTGTTCCTACAGCTTTTGCAAGAGCCCAGTGCTTCCCTCCTTTGGATGCCTGGGACCTGGATGGTTGCACACATTTACTTTCAGCAGATACTGTACCGTGCTCTCCCACAAAGGCAGTGCCAGCTCACCTTCTGACTTTTCCTACTACAAACCCGAGGCTCCCGGGAAGATGATTAAAAGAAAGGGAGCCCAACCATGATGACCCCAAGACAGCCCCTTCCCCACCCCTGTGGCACGCTGGTGAAGGAAAGACTCATCCACTCCCACCACCTCGTGTGGCCCTCGGGAGAAGGACAAGGACAGGGTAGGGACCCCCATTTTACAGATAAGGCTCAGGGAGTTTGAGGGTCTTTGCCCACCAGCTCTGAGAAGTCATATCCCCCCGGAGGTCCCCGTCGGAAGCCCATAGGATCCAGAGGGGTGCAGGAGTCAGAGAACGGGCGGGCAGAGCGAGGCTGTCCCTGGCTATGGACCCTGGGAGTGCAGACAGTTCCAGTCTGCTGAACACTGTGCCAGATCCCTCTCGGCCTCGCAGCCGGGGTTGCTAGATTTTACAGGACATCCATGCAATATTTGGGACATCCTTGCACTAAAAAGTGATTCATGGGCTTCCCTGGTGGCGCAGTGGTTGAGAGTCCGTCTGCCGATGCAGGAGGCGTGGGTTCGTGCGCGTGCGCAGGTCCGGGAGGATCCCACATGCCACGGAGCGGCTGGGCCCGTGAGCCATGGCCGCTGAGCCTGCGCGTCCGGAGCCTGTGCTCCGCAACGGGAGAGGCCACAGCAGTGAGACGCCCGCGTACCGCAAAAAAAAAAAAAAAGTGATTCATTGTTTAGCTGTGATTCAGACTTAACTGGGTGTCCCATGTTTTACTTGCAGCCCTACCCGGAGCAGCAAGGAAAGGAGGCCCTCTGGCAGGTTCCCATTAGCCTGGAATCTCCTTTTTGGGCTGTTGGCTTTTCATCTTTTCCCTCCCCAAACCATCCATACCCTCCAGATCATGTCTGAAGACCCCCTTTCCCTCCAGAGACCTGGGAGGAAGCTGGGGTAGCAGAGCTGCTTGCTCCAGGGACAAGGAAGTGAGGAAGGAGGGAATGGCTGGGACAGGACAGCTCCTCCCTTTCTCCGCTCTCCCTCCCCCCTCTTCTCAGAGCCTTGACACTCCTTGGAGAATTCAGTCTTGTTTGGGCATCAGGAGCAAAGCTGGAAAAGAAGGGCGGTTGGTTGGGCGGGCGTGTCCCAGGCAGTGCCGAGGGCCATCCTGACCCCACCTCCTCACCATGGCCCATCCTTAGAGCCTGTGGCCGCTGCAAGTGTAATTAGTTCATAAATCACTCCGAGCGATAAATAGAATGATAGATGCAGGTTTCCCTTGATCACTTTTTTATTAAGGTGAAATAAATCAGCACCACGTTGTTGCTATAAACCTTTCAAACTGGTCAGATCCTGGCTGGTAGAAGCTGATTAACACGGCCACACGGAGGGACCATTTGTAGCTGATCATAGGGATCAATCAATCCCTGTCATTTTCCCTCCTTGGAGGAGGTGGCAGAACAGGTGCTGGTCCATCATCTGCTGCTCCCCTGGCGTCTTGCTTCATGGGCGGTGGGGCCGTGGGGGAGAGTGTGTGTGCCATGGTGCCAGACAGCCCAGATTGGAATCCCGGCTGTGCCTTCAGCCAGCCGTGTGAGCCTGGGGAGTTGTCCTCCTGTCCTGTCTCCAAGCCTTAGCGTCCTCCTCCCTAACAGGAGGTGGGCAGCGTTAGTTACAGTCAGTGTGGTTAGTATAGATAGCTGTTCTGAGCATCCCATAGAGCAGTGCGTACCAAACTTCTTCATCGGAGGACCCTTTACATGTCTAAAAATTATCCAATACCTCAAAGAAGTTTTGTTTATGTGGGCTATCTCTATCAATATTTACTGTATTAGAAATCAAAACGGAAACTTAAAAATATTTATTAATTCATTTATAATAACAATAATCAACCTATTACGTGGCAGCATAAATCACGTTTTTAACAGAAAATATCTATATTTTCCAAAACAAGGGAACATATGTGAGAAGAGTGGCATTGTTTTACATTAAGTTCTTTTTACATAAATTTACATCACATTTTTTGAAATGATTAAGGTTAATAAGAGACTGCTAGATTCTCATATCTGCTTCCGCATTTGATTCTGGTGATAACTTGTTTTGGTTCAAATGTATAAAGAAAATCTGCCCTCACTGAAATACGCAGTTGGAAGAGGGAGGAATTAACAGTCGTTTCAGGGGGTTGTGGCTGCCTCAACCACACTTGTGAGAGAAGGAGAGTAAAAAGGCAAATAACATCTTAGGATTATTATGAAAATATTTTGACCTTGTGGACACCTTGAAAGGATCCCAGGGACCCCTAGGGGTGCCCCCAGGCCACACTTTGAGAACTTTTGGATTGAAGGCTGCGTGGAGAAGAGGTTGAATGCAAGGGCGGTAGTCCTGTCCCTGGCCTATTTCATGGAAGGTCTTGGAGTGTCTGCCTTCTTCTCCTCCTGAAACCTGTACATCCTCTAAGGAGGTGGTGCTGGATGTCTTCCATGTGCCCCTGGGTCCACTGTCCACTTTTCCTACCCTGCTCTGGCACTGAGCAGCTGAGCCGTAAGGACTGCATCGTGACCTTCCTTGCCCTCTGTCTTCTGGATGGGCCCAACCAGTGGGAGTTCTGGCTGGAGACTGGAGGGGGAGGAGAGTGAGATCTGGGGCATTGATTTCTCCACCTCCCTCCCTACCAGATTGGTGACAGGAACCACAGCTGCTGCCAGTAGCCCCTTCCCCCTCTCTGTCCCAGTAACCGTTCCCCTGCAGGCCTCCTCACTGCTGTCATCCTTGAGATACAGCACCATCCTGGTCAGTTTTCCTGCATCCCGCTCAACTCAAAAAAAATTAAACTCCCCTCAATTGCTGTATGCTTCCTGTGGGATTCCAACTGATGTGCAGGTCTTTTTTTTTTCTTTCTTTCATATTTTGGGGAGGAAAATTCCCTTTGCTGGATAAAGCTGGAGAAAATACATAGAATGAGGAATGGGAATAACTCCCACCCCATCCAATTGCATGAGTCTGCTGGTTTACAAGGCATCTTCCCGGGCTTCATTTCCTGATCTCCTTGGGAGGACCTCTGAGAAGCTGGGGTGAGAATCCTACGCCCACAGGCTCAGAGAGGACAGACTTGCCAAGACCCCACAGTGGGGGAAATGGTCATGTCTTACGGTTGCTCCAGGACGCCCCTGCGACCTACATCATGTCCAGGAGTAGCGTGGGTCTGGTGGAGGAGTCATGCTTCCTCCTTGGCTCTCCAGCCCTGACTCTATCTGTCCGGGAGCCCCCCGTCTGAGCCCCTGGCCTCATCTCCTGCAGCCCTAGCAGGTGTTCATACGAGCCTCCCCTCCTCCTCCCAGCCAGGTGCTCCTTAGCTGATGCTCTGCCTTTAGCTCTGCCCCTTTGCATGTCCTAGAGGAGCCTGAAGCTCCCTGCTCTTCACCAAGCCCCCTCTCTCTTCATGATGTTATGCCTTTGCCCGTGTTCTTTCTTCTGTCTGGTGAGTTCCTGGGACAAACGTGCTCATATTTTCTCTTCCAGAAAGCCTCCTCTAACTGGCCCCTCTTTCTTCCCTGAAGAACTAAGTCCTCCCTCCTAGGCGTTCGCATCACTCTGCACACATGTTGGGTATGTCAGCATCACACCGTGTTACAGGTTCCTCTCTTGTTTCTTACGAGGCACCCCCTCCCCAAGTGTGTGTATCAATTAGCTACTGCTGTGTAACAAACCACTCCAAAACTCAGTGGCTTACAACCACAACTATTGATCTAACTCAATTCTCTGGGTCACCTGATGGTTGGTTCTGCTCTTCTCGGCTGGGGCCCCCTCATGTGTCAGCTGATTGCTGGCTGGTCTAGAATGGCTTTGGCTGGGATGACTCATTTTGGTCTTTGTGCTCTCTCATTCTCCAGCAGGCTAGGTCAAGCTTGTGTTCATGGTGGCTGAGCAGGGTTCCGAGGGAAGAAACAGCGGCATGCAAAGCTGCTTGAGACCTGGGCTCAGAACTGGCCCAGTGTCACTTCTAGCACGTTTTGATGGGCAAAGCAAGTCACAAGGCCAGCCCAGGTTCAAGATGTGCAGAAATGGACTTCATCTCTCAATGGGAGGAGCCACGAAGTCATACGGCAAGGAATGTGGTTACAGGGAAGGGAAAATTGGGACCATATTTGCAATAGATCTGCCATGACTTTGGTTAGCCATACGATATTTGTTCTCAGCGCTGTAAAACAGTCCCTATGTGATGTGGAGAAGCAATGTCACCGTATGAAACTCACACCATGTATTATTATTATTTTAAAATTTATTTATTTGTTTATTTATTTTTTAATTAAAAAATTATTTATTTAATTTATTTTTGGCTGAGTTGGGTCTTCATTGCTGCGCACGGGTTCTAGTTGCGGTGAGCGGGGGCTACTCCTTGTTGTGGTGCCTGGGCTTCTTATTGCAGTGGTTTCTCTTGTTGCAGAGCATGGGCTCTAGGCGCATGGGCTTCAGCAGTTGTGGCATGCGGGCTCAGTAGTTGTGGCACACAGGCTTAGTTGCTCCATGGCATGTGGGATCTTCTCAGACCAGGCATCGAACCCGTGTCCCCTGCATTGGCAGGTGGATTCTTAACCACTGCGCCACCGGGGAAGTCCAGAAGGGAATTTCTGTAGCACCTTTGAGTTGCAGAACTGTGATGCTCTCTTCATCCTGATTCTTCCCTTGGGGGACCTTTCCATGCCCTGGGGACCCTCGCACAGCCCACAACCTCTGCTTCGCTGAAACACTGAACCCCAGGAATCTCCTTTTCCGTTTATGTCTCTGGCAGCTGTTTTCTCTGCAACGGCCCCGCCCCGAGGACATTTCAACAATGCCAATTCCCGCCCACTTTCCAGCCACCCCTGAATGAGTGACCCTGCTAGGAGTGCAGTTTTCTCTCCCTCTTGCCCTCACTTTGATTTGATCAGGCCAAATCTGAAATGATGTGTGAAAGTAATGATATTTTGTAATTAAATCTCTGGTGACGGCCGCCACAATTTGTGCTACATGCATTGTTCATAAGGAAAAAAATGCATCAATTCATTTTCTGACCGGCTACTCCAGGGACTGGCAATTAGGAGAAGCTCATCTCTCGTTGCCTCGCATATTAAAGAGCTACTGAAACGCAAAGAGAATTTGGGAGGTGTTTTTTTTTTTCAACCTTCTAATAATGTTAGCTTAATTAGGGAGGCTCAGTGTTAAAGGGAAAGTTTGGATGACTTGAGCTTATAGTGGTAGAGGGAAAATAAAGAGCAAATAAAGGGAAATGAAGATGTCGGACAGAGACTGGGAGGGATAGAGGATTAGGCATATTCCCTCCTGAAAGTTTTGACTTTGCTGGATCAGGGCTGGCGATGGCTAAGGATGGGAGGGCCCAGGGCAGGCTGGGTCTACAGATCTAACGCTACTCCCTTGGCATTCTGGCTGGACGTTTTCATTTTGCACCCTTATTCTTGCCATCATGCCTCGGTGTGTACCTTTTCCACCCCCGTCCTTCCCATCGCCCCCCAACCCACCACAGCTCTTCCTCTAATCTGGTTACTGCTGTTGGCGTCTGCCGAGGACCAAGGTACTGAAAGGATCTTCCATCCTTTTTTAAAAATGTAGACTTTATTTTTTAGAGGAGATTTAGATTCACAGAAAAATTGAACGGAAGGGCTTCCCTGGTGGCGCAGTGGTTGAGAGTCCACCTGCCGATGCAGGGGACACGGGTTCGTGCCCCGGTCCAGGAAGATCCCACATGCCGCGGAGCAGCTGGGCCCGTGAGCCATGGCCGCTGAGCCTGCGCGTGCGGAGCCTGTGCTCCGCAGCGGGAGAGGCCACAACAGTGAGAGGCCCGCATACCCCAAAAAAAAAAAAAAAAAAAATTGAATGGAAAGTACACAATTCCCACCGAAAGGAGTCTTTCTCACTATCAATGTCCTGCACAGTGTGGTACATTTGCTATAACTGGTGAATCCAAAGTCCATAGTTTACATTATGGTGTTGTACATGCTATAGGTTTGAACTAATGTATAATGACCTGTATCTACCATTATGGTACCCTAGAGAATAGCTTCACTGCCCTAAAAATTCCCTGTGCTCTGGTTAGGCCTCCCTCCTTCTTCCCCTAACCACTGATCTTTTTACTGTCTCCATACTTTTTGCCTTTTCTAGAATGTCATATGGTTGGAATCATACAGGATGTAGCCTTTTCAGATGGACTTCTTTACTCAGTAATATGCATTTAAAGGCATATGACTTTAATGCCTTTAAATTAAGGCATTAAAGGCATCTTTTAAGGGCATCTGTTTTTCAGGATCACCCCTCGGAGCCCAGGAAAGTCATTCTTCTTCTAAATATCACCCACCTCACCACATGTCCGAGCCTTTGGTTCTATCTGTGCAGTGCCCAGGGATTGCTTGAAGGTGTGGGCAGAGAGGAGGATGTGAGAGAGACAGAGATCACAGAGGATGGACTGGGGAGAGGGGGCAACTAGGGCCCAAAGATCTAAGAGGATAAAAGGCCAACATAACTGCTGTAGTAGATTCAGTCAACATTATTTGTGCTTCTAGGGTCTGCCAGACAAGGTGCTGGTCTAGGGGTTTTCACATAGAATTTTAATTTGGCCCTTGGGATGACGCTGCTGCCCAGGGTGAGATGGTTAGTGCAGCCCATTTTACAGGAGAAGAAACTGAGGGTGAAGTAAATCAGCAGGAGAAAAACAAAGACTGTATCCTATCGCTTATATGTGGAATTTAGAAAAATGGTACAGTTGAACTTATTTGCAAAGCAGAAATAAAGACACAGATGTAGAGAACAAACTTAGGGTTACCAAGAGGGGAAGGGGGAGGGGGATGAACTGGGAGATTGGGATTGACATATATACACTACTGTATATAAAATAGGTATCTAATAAGAACCTACTGTATAGCACAGGGAACTCTACTCAGTGCTCTGTGGTGACCTAAACGGGAAGGAAATCTAAAAAAGGGGGATATATGTATACGTATAACTGATACTAATGCAATATTGTAAAGAAACTCTACTCCAATAAAAATAAAAAAAAATTATTTATGTAAAAAAATTTCAGAGAATGCCCACTGGGTGAAATGTGCCAGATAACTGGGAGTTAGACCAGTGGTTCTCAACCCTGAATGCAATGGAGAGTCACCTGGGCAGCTTTTAAAAAGTACTGATGTCCAGGCTGCCCTCAGACCAATGAAGTCAGTGTGTCTGGCAATACCAGAACGTTGTAGAAGGTCCCTCACGCTTGCAAAAATCCTGGGGTCACCCTGTTTCATCAGAAGATAAGGTCGTGCTTGCCTTCTCCTGGTTCCAAAGTTCTCTGTCATCCTTAGAGATCCTGGGTTGCCTTTTAAGGGGTTTAGCCATTAGCAGAGCAGATGGGTGCTTTGCCGTTGATCTTCGAAAATTGGAATCTATTTGCAGTTCTGAAAGGAGGGCTGGGGATCTTTGCATATGTATAAAGAAGGTGTTTTCTAAGAATCATAATGGTGTAAATAAGGTTTAGGTGCATATTTAAACCTACTTTGCAAGCTTTCCCAAGGTCTTTAGAAATGCTTGTCAGCATATAAACAACTCATTTATTACAAGTTATTCTTCTATTTCATTAAAGCATGCCCCCTAATCCCTGATCACAGGCAACCCTGAGCTTAGTTTGAATAACTATAAGAACTTGAAAAAAATGTGGATTTTGTGTATATTCAGTAATACAGGTTTGGCTCTAAAGCCAACATGATCTCCCCAGTCTGAATTCAAGTTGGAACATAAATACTTTTGGCCAGATCATCTTCACTATTAAATCGTTCAGATTTAGTTTTCTTCCCAGGTTTTAATGGAGTCAGAAGTTATAGTTAAGGCTCACTGGACATTTCATCTTACTTCTTGCTGCCCTCCGTTTGGAAACTAACATTTACTTAGCATCTATTAAGTGCCGGGCTCTGGATTAGCCCTTTTCGTCCTGGCTGCAACCTTGAAAGGGAGTATTCGCACTGCTGCTTTGCATTGAAGCCAAACTCCTGCCTGTGGAAATGGGTGGGAAGTAAGTCAGACAGAGAAAGACAAATATCATACGATATCGCTTATATGTGGAATCTAAGAAAAGGGTACAAATGAACTTATCTACAAAACAGAAGTAGAGTCACAGATGTAGAAATAAAGCTTATGGTTACCAGGGGGTAAGGGAAGGGAGGGATAAATTGGAAGATTGGGATTGACATATACACACTACTATATATAAAATAGATAACTAATAAGGACCTACTGTATAGCACAGGAAACACTACTCAATACTCTGTAATGGCCTATATGGAAAAAGAATCTAAAAAAGAGTGGATATATGTATATGTATAACTGATTCACTTTGCTGTACACCTGAAACTAACACGACATTGTAAATCAACTCTACTCCAACAAAAATTTTAAAAAATTATTTATGAAGAAAAAAGATTTCAGGGAATGCCCACTGGTTGAAACGTGCCAGAAAACTGGGGGTTAGACCAGTGGTTCTCAACCCTGAATGCACTGGAGAGTCACCTGGGCAGCTTTTAAAACATACTGATGTCCAGGCTGCCCTCAGACCAATGAAGTCAGTGCGTCTGGGAGTGGAGCCTGGGGCAGGCTGTCCAAAGCTCCCTAGGGTAAGACTCAGCTGAGAACCACAGGATAAGCAAGTACAAGGCCTCTTTCCCAAAGCTGAGTCCTAACATCCAGTGTAGCAGGAGTGATACGGATACCAGAGCATGTGGACCCAGGTTTGAATTTTGACTCTGCTCCATATTAGCTGTGACTTTGGACAACGTATCTTGTCACTGGGAATCCCCTTTTTGAGCTGATGATGATAATATTCATCATGATAATTAAAAAGACTTGATGTGCAGGGTTCTTCTGAGGATTTAATGGGACACCCAGACACTCGAGATGCCCAGGGCTCCTCCTATGAAGGACCAACCATGGTACCAACCTCTTCCAGTCTTGCCCAAGGTGACCCGGTCCTCACCCCGCCTGGAAGCCTGTGGCTGACCCCAAGTCCCAGTCCTGGCCACCTCTCTGGAAGCTGCCCCTTTGGCCGGTGCCAGCGACGTGCTCGGCCGTGCCCATCTCCTCCTGAGGAGGATGGTATAGACATTTCAAAACAGTTTAATTATTCTGCGGCTGTCTGGCTATTAGCTGTGACAAGAGAGCTCAGGGCTATTTTTCAGCATTAATTTTCCATTTGAAATGAATTCCTTTTGGTTACACTTTTTAAATGTTTCTTTTAATTAGACGCAATTACTTCAGAAGAATTGCTTTTATTCCTCAGCCTGAGATCCCAGTGATAAAGTCACTCTCTGGCCCCCACCGAACGGCCGGGATGGCTCATTTAGCTGCTGCACTAAAGTATATTGAACTAGGAAATTATACAGCGAATCGACTATTAATTCCTTTTATGATCGCTCCCTCTAACATCTTGAATGAGATCTTCAGGGAGAAATTTAGTCACAATAGGGATCATTGTTCTCTACCTCCAGCCTCAGGCCCAGGGTTGGGGGCAGGGTGGGCGGTGCAGCTGGGGGCTGCCCTGGTGCTGGGTCTGACACAGGGGGCAGGATGGCACAGGAGCTCCTGGCTGTCCTGGGGTTCGGGGGCTGGGAATGGTGCGGCCAGAGATCCTTGGCCAGGCTGGAGGGTAGACCCTTAGCTCCAGGCAAGCGGAGGGAGCTGTGGCCTAGCTTCATGCAAGGGGAGGATGCAGGTTAATTGACTCAAGTTGAGGGTTGCAGATTTTGGTGATTTCTTTGGTGGTTCGCAGTACTGGGAGTCAGTAGGTGGCACTCTTCCCTCTGTGTTGGTAATTCTGTCTGGGTTGATGGGAGGCCCTGGGAGAGCTTTTGCAGCCAGACTTGGAAGAAACCTTTCTTTAGCGGCCTTAGCCGCATCCACTCTTAGCAGATGGGGAAACTGAGGCACAGAGGGCTGCACAGGCAGACAAAGGCTGAACCAGATCTCTTGGGCCCCGGCCAGTCTGAACATGGCCCCTGGGATTTTCTTGGCTTGGAAAGCCACTCCTCCAGTCCTGGCTGGCTGACGGTTTCTCCTGGAGCGGGTATTGTAGGTGAAGTTTACAGTTCCACTCACCTAGGGCTGCTTTGCCACCATGCACCTGAGATGCTGCAGTCCCAGCACGCCGGACGAGGAAGGGGTAGGCAGGACCGTGGGGTGTTACTCAGCACTTGGGAACCGCAGGGCTGCAGGAGCTCAGGGGTGCAGTGGGGCAGAGGAGGGCCCAGATGCTGGCAGTGAGCTCAGGAGTGTCATGGCTGCCTCTACAAACCCTGTTGGACAGCCGCTCTAAACTAGGCAGTGGGGTGGTGGATGGAGGGATGAGACCAAGAAAACATGGGTCCTGACCTCTTGGAGACATTCACTCAAAATCACAAGATGATGAATGTGTGAAATTTCTTTTAGAGGAGCTGGGCTTTGAAGATGACTAGGAGTTTGCAGAGGAAAGACATTCTGGGCAGAGCAAAGGCGTGGAGATGTGAGAGCAAGAAGCTTGGGGGCGTGGAGGGGAGCGGCAGGAGGTCTACATATGCCTGCCCACCTAGGCCGTGTGTGCCAAGCCTGGGAGTTTGGACTTTGTCCCAAGGGCAATGGGGAGCCGTGGAATGGGGAGCCTTTCGGCAGAGAGGACACATAGTCACATTTGCGATTTCGACAGACCGTGCTGGCTGTTCTGTGGAGGATTTGAGACAGTCGGCTGAGACACCTGCTGGGAGGCTCACCCCGCACCCCCCCCCCCCCCGCCCCCGCCACCATCCAGGAGTGAGGCAAACATGGCCTGAATTAGGACAGGGTTGGGGGGGATCAAAAAGGCAGGCACAGGTGAAGTTTTGAGCATGGCTGTCTTCTGACCTCCGTGGACCCTGGACACTTCTGCCGTTTTGGGTTGCTCCCAAAATAATAGATTTTGCGGCGGCGGGGGTGGAGGTGTCCTAAAAATTTCATTTGTTTCTGATGAGAGAAAAAATGAAACATTTTGATCTACCTGAAGTTAATTTTCTTCTGATTTTAAAAGAAATTAAAAATATGCTATGTACATACAATGGATACTATTCAGCCTTAAGACAGAAGGAAATTCTGCAATGTGCCACAATGTGGATAAACCTCTGGGTCGTTTTGCTAAGCGAGATAAGCCAGTCACAGGAAGACAAATACTGAATTCTTCCACTTAGAGGAGGTCACTAAAATAGGCAAATTCATAGAATGAATGGTTGCCAGGGGCTGCGGGCAAGGAGGAAATGAGGAGTTACTCATCAACAGGCATAAAGGTTCAGATGAGCACACCTTAAATTTATACAATGTTATATGTCAAATATAATTCAATAAAAAAATTTCAGGGCTTCCCTGGCGGCACAGTGGTTGAGAGTCCACCTGCCGATGCAGGGGACACGGGTTCGTGCCCCGGTCCGGGAAGATCCCACATGCCGCGGAGCGGCTGGGCCCGTGAGCCGTGGCCGCTGAGCCTGCGCGTCCGGAGCCTGTGCTCCGCAGCGGGAGGGGCCACAGTGGTGAGAGGCCCGCGTACTGCAAAAAAAAAAAAAAAAAAAATTTCAGTTAAGTAAGATGAATAAGGTCTAGAGGTCTGTTGTACGACATTGTATTGAGAGTGGACAGTAATGTATTGTACACTTAAAAATACGTGGAGGGTAAATCAACTTACTGTGAGTGTTCTTACCACAGTAAAAGAAGATGAAAAGACATGAAAACATTGCTGGGCACCCGTAAAATATTGTTGGCCTCAGGTATGGTGCTTCTGAGCCTGATGGAGAGGTCGGTGCTGGTTTTGAGGGAGAACAGATAGGATTGGGAACTTGGGTCTCCTGCTCCATGGCTGAGGGAGGATGTGGGACCCTTCCCCTCCCCTTCCTCTTTCAGCCTCTCCCCACCACCTCGGTGCCCTGGAGGATGAAAGTGATGAGAGTGATGAACACTTAACTGAGTGCTTACTATGTCTGAGGCATTTTATGTGCTCTGTTTCATTTACTGCTCACTACAATTCTTTGAGGTTATGATTATTCTTTCTACTTGGTAGATGAGAAAAGCAATGCTCAGAGAAGGTAATGTGGCCTGGCACAGAGTTCCTGCCCCAGAATCATCTGAGGAAAATCTCTCTCAAGTTTATCTGGGAGAGTGGAGGGTGGTCAGCAGAAGTCATGGTCACTACTCAGGCCAGTTTCCTTCCTGCCCCCAAGTACTCTGCTATGGACTGAATGCTCGTGTCCCCCCACGTTCATTTGTTGACGCCTAAATCCCCAGTGTGAAGGTATTTGCAGGTGGGGCCTCTGGGAGGGAATTAGGTCATGAGGGTGAAGCCCTCATGAATGGGATCAGTGCCCTTATAAGGGGATGAAGAGACCAGAGTTCTTTCTCTTCTCTCCACCATGTGAGGATATAACAAGAAGATGGATGGCCATCTGTAAACCAGGAAAATGATCCTCACCGAGATCCTGACCATGCTGCCATCCTGATCCTGGACTTTCAGCCTCCATCACCGTGAAAAATAAATGTTTGTTGTTTCAGCTCCCAGTCTATGGTATTCTGTTATAGCAGCCTGAACTAAGACATACCCTTTTTGCTAGTCCTGGGCAGGATGTCCTGCCCCACAGGGAGCCACGAACCACCTCTCAGAGCCCTGGGATCAGGCCCATGGCTGGTTGAAGGGAAATGGCAACTCCTTTCCGTGTATGTTGAGATGAGCCGAGCATGTGTTGTGATGCTGACCAACCGTTTCAGCATCATAGGATTTCCTTTGCTAAAATCAGGACAGTCGTGGGCAAACGGGGATCGTTGGTCCCCCTAGGCTGTCTGTGTGTGACTATAACACAGACCAGTCAAACATTTCTCCTGCTAAAGACATAAGCTAGTTATCACTTTGTCTTTGAATGACCTCCATCCTATAGCACGGTTCCAGGGGAGCCAAACTGACTTGTTCGGCCACTTAGAATGGCTGGCTTGATTGGCTGATGAAGACATCATTGGCTATGAGCAACAGGCTTCCAAATATATTTGGAGAATTATTGTTGAACTTGAGGTTACACACTTTTAAGTTTGAGCTCCGTTGTTTTGGGCCATATGAACCTTAAGGTTGTTGTATATTTGAATTCCACTTTCCATCTAAATTTCGTTCCTCAGAGGAAACTCATGTGTCTACTCTTTGAATTTCTTCAATTCAACTGAGTTCCACAATTTCCAAAAAATAAAAATGCATGATTTATGTTAGGGCGGTTATGAGATGATTTTAAGCAGTTCAAAACTGATCAGATTTAAAAAAATTAAAAAACATTTAAAAATTTTTATTATTATTATTATTTTTTGCGGTATGTGGGCCTCTCACTGTTGTGGCCTCTACCTCTATGGAGCGCAGGCTCCGGACACGCAGGCTCAACGGCCATGGCTCATGGGCCCAGCCGCTCCGCGGCACTTGGAATCTTCCCAGACCAGGGTACGAACCCTTGTCCCCCGCATCGGCAGGCGGACTCTCAACCACTGCGCCACCAGGGAAGCCCTAAAAAACATTTTTTTAAATGAATGTTAGATTTAAAAAGCAGGTGTCTGGGCAGGAAAAAGGGATGAAGTATTAAGAAAAACTTATGATTGAAGGAGAACAGTACAGTGGAGGTTTCAACCATGGCTACGTGAGTGTGATTGTTACCTTCAATATTACTGATTGGAAAAGGTAGACTGGAGTGGGGCAGAGAGCAGTGTTTTCTCGGCTTTGCCACTTGACAGGGGGTAAATATCCTCAGCCTCTCCGAGCCGTAGTTTCCTCATCTATAAAAGAGATATAATGAGTGTTGGGTTGTCCTGAGGGTTAAATAAGATCAGTAATGTAACCTGCAGTTCTTGGCACATAGTAAGGTCTGATGAGTAGAAGCTAATTATTTTTATTTTTATGAAAAAAAAAGACAAATGATCAGAGTGAGTAGGAACCTGAGAAGCACTGCTCTCCATGACATGCCACATTTACACACAGAAAACAGAGTAGCTAATATAAACTCATCTCATCTAAACAAAGAATTATAAAAAGCACCGTTGGCTGATCACACTCTCAAAAACCTCTGGGGCGGCTTCCCTGGTGGCGCAGTGGTTGAGAGTCCGCCTGCCGATGCAGGGGACACGGGTTCGTGCCCCGGTCCGGGAAGATCCCACATGCCGCGGAGCGGCTGGGCCCGTGAGCCATGGCCGCTGAGCCTGCGCGTCCGGAGCCTGTGTTCTGCAATGGGAGAGGCCACAGCAGTGAGAGGCCCGCGTACTGCAAAAAAAAAAAAAAACAAAACACAAAAAAACCTCTGGGGAAAGCAACCCTGGGTGGCAGCATTTCAGATATGGTCTCAGTGCTGCCTGCACATCAGAATCACCTGGAGAATTAAAACACACACTCATGCTCTACCCGTAGAGATTGTGCTTTAACATGTCTAGAGTGGGGCTTGGGCATCGTACCTAAAAGCTCCCCTGCTGATTCTAATGGGCTGAGAACCACTGCCCTATGTAATCATAGATCTGTTTAATGTCTGTCTGTCCCAAAGGGCTGGAAGCTTCCCGACGGCAAGGACTGTAAATATTTGTTGAATCAGAAGTGGATGAATCAGAAATGAACCAGAAATGAATGAATAAAGGAGGATCTTGCAGGCAAGCTTTCTACAGGGCATGGGGAAGGAGGTGACTGCCTGGCCTGCCCTGGACCCCTGACTGATGGGAGCTGGCCTTCCTGGTGGAGGAAATATCACTTATGTGGGTGTGGCGGCTGAAGCATGCACGGGTAGCTTGTAGGAAATCAATCAGCCCAGGCCGGTAAACGTGAGTTGAGGGAACAATGCTGGAGAGGGGCTTTGAATGCTGGGTAAGGAGTCTGGACTTCTTCCACTGGTTACCTCTTCCGGGATCAGTACTTCGTTCTTGCCTCTCCCCTCGTGGAGCTCAGCTTCAGGGTGGAGGAGGCTTGGGGCAGGTTCTCCTACCGATGCCTGCCCTGTAGTCCACTGAAGCCAGGGCCCGAGAGGAAAGCCAGCCTGATTCCCAAGAACATATGGGCCTTGGAAATCATAATAAGAGGAAGCCATCTTCTTCATTAATTGATTAATGTAATTAAAGAAAGATAAGTACGTCGATACCCACCACATTAGACTTAATTTGTACAGGCAATTAGCTGTGCTCCCTCCTTCGCGGTAACTGCCTCAGATGTGCTTGTGCCCTGGGGGGCGTTAGTGGGTGCTGGGTTTAAACCTGGCCCCCCGTGAACCTTATTCTGGCACCTCATTGCCCAAAAGTAGTACTTGAGCCCCCAGATGTGGGTTAGATACAAACTCTGTGACTTTGGGAGATGTCTCCTCACTTCTGGGACCCTCGGTTTTCTCGTCTGTCTAAGGGGGATAATTACACTGATCTCAATGTGGAGATGTATATGTGCCAGGTCCAGGGGAGGAGTGAGACGTCCTGTTCCGTCCAGTGTCCTTCCAAAGACAGCCCCCTTTTCAGGCCTGGGGGCCAGCCCTGGGCGTACCTCTGCTCTGGACCCTTAGCCCAAGATGCTCCTGTAAGGTCTCTGGGGACTTTGTGGGTCTGATTCTCATCCTACTCCCCCCCCTTCCCAGACGCTGTCTCCATCCTCCCTTGCTCTCCAGGGACTCTCTCTCAGGCTTTCTGCTTCTCTTTCTTTCTCTCTCTCCCTCTATAGTCTCCTTCTGGGCCAAGGCACTCATCCTCAGGGAAACTTTCAATCCCTCTCTCCAGTGCCCTGCAACTCTCTCCCCTCCTGAGTATTCTTACATCGGGAAATGGCACCTCCAGGGACTTCCCCGGCAGTCCAGTGGTTAAGACTCCATGCTTCCAATGCAGGGGGTAGGGGTTCGATCCCTGGTTGGGGAGCTAAGATCCCACATGCCACGTGGCGTGGCCAAAAAAACAAAAAAAAAGGAAATGGCATCTCCATCCCTCCTCAGAGGCTCAAGCCAGGAACTTGGGGGTTACACCTGATGTTTCTTTCCCCCTCACCTGCCCCACCCAAACCATCCACAAGTCCTGTTAATTTTTTTTTTACAACTTTCCTGAAGTATAATTGATATACAATGAACTGCTCATATTGAAAGTGTGTATTTTGAAAAGATTTCACATATGTGCACACCTGGAGGACCATCATCACATTCAAGATAATGAACATATCCATTACTCCCAGCAGTTTCCTCATGTCCCTTGGCAATCTCCCTCCCGCCCTTTCCTAAATCTCTCCTCCCTCCCATCCCCAGGCAATCACTGATCTGTCCCTGTAGATTACTTTGCTTTTCTAGAATTTTATACAAATGGAAGTATACAGAATGCATTCCTTTTTTCTGACTTCATTCACTCAGCATAATTACTTTGAAATTTATCCACGTTGTTGCATGTGTTAATAGCTCATTTCTTTTTATCGTGGACTAATAGTCCATTGAATACCATGAATGTGCCACGATTTTTATTTATCCATTTACCTGTTGATGGACATTTGGTTTATTTCCAGTTTTTGGTGATTACAGCTAATGCTGCTATGCACATTCCTGTATAAGTATTTGCATGGGCATACGCTTTTGTTTCTCTTGGGTAAACACCTAGGAGTGAAATGTCTGGATCATGTGTTGCCATATGTTTAACATTTTAAGAAACTGCTAAGCTTTTTCCAAAGTGGTATTACCATTACACACACTCACCAGCATTGTATGAGAGATACAGGCACCAGATGCCCCATATCCTCGCCCATATTTGATATGGTGAGTCTTCCATTCTGATAGAAGTAGAGTGGAATCATATCATGGTTTTAATTTGCATTGCCCTCATGAACAATGATGTTGAGCATTTTTTCCTGGGTTTATTTGCCATCCATATAACTTCTTTGGTGAAGCGTCCACAGTTTTTACCCACTTAAAAAAATTGGGTTGCTCATTTTCTTATTATTGAGTTTTGATAGTTTTATGTATTTGTAATACAAATCCTTTATCAGATATGTCATTTGCAAATATATTTCCCCAGTCTGTGGCTTTTCTTTTCATCCTCTTAACAGTATCTTTCGAAGAGCAAAAGTTCTTAATTTTAATGGCGTCCAGTTTATCAATTGTTTTTCTTAGATGCATCATGCTTTCGGTGGCATATCTAAGGAATCTTTGCCTTACTTGCAGTTACACAGGTTTTCCTTCTATGAAGTCTTCTGAAGTTTTATAGTTTTAGGTTTTATATTTAGTTCTATGATCTTTTCTTTGGTTAACAGCTTTATTGAAATAAAATTCACATACCATACAATTCACCAATTTTAAGTATACAGTGTGGTGGTTTTTAGTATATTCACAGAGTTGTGCAGTCATCACCACTCTCTAATTCCAGAACATTCACATCACCCCCAAAAGCAGTCACTTCCCATTCCTCTCTTCTCCAAACCCCTGGAAACCACTAATCTACCTTCTGTCTCTATGGATTTGCCCCTTCTGGATATTTCATAGAAATGGAATCATACAATATGTGGTCTTTGTGACAGGCTTCTTTCACTTAGCATAATGTTTGCAAAGTTTATTCATGTTGTAGCATGTATCAGTACTTCATTCTTTTTTATTGCTGAATAATATTCCACTGCACACATTGGAATGGATTGTGTACATGCTGTATAATATTCCATGCAAACATTTTGTTTATCCACTCATTATTTGGTGGACCTTCCTGATGTTTCCAAGTTTTGGCCATTATGAATACTGCTGCTATAAACATTTGCATACAAGTTGTTACGAGGACTTATTGCTGGGTCATATGGTAACTCTACGCTTAACTTTTTGAAGAATTCCCAAACTGTTTTCCAAAAAGGCTTCACCAGCAATGTATGAGGTTCCAATTTTTTGTATATACTCACCAACACTTGTTATTGTTCACCTTTTTTTTTCAACAGTGAGAGGCCCGCGTACTGCAAAAAAAAAAAAAAAAAAAATTGAAGTAATTGCTTGAATGAATGAAGTAACTTCATTTCTTTCAGCCTCTTTTCCTTATCCATAAAATGAGGGTCATAATCTTCAGGTCCCTGGATTGTTGGAAGTATTCCATGTCAGTGAGGCTTTGTCATCTGGAAGACCCTTAGGATTTGGTAGTTCAAGGTTCCACTCAAGATGAGGGTCCCATTCTGACCCAGGGGACCTTGCTCTTTAAGGGTCCAGCACATCTCCCATCCCCACTCACCAGGAAACACACCCTGGCTCCTCTGTAGGTCAGTGAATTGCATTCATTCTCCTGGAAGTTGGTGTCCCCAGCCTGAGTGCTTCCAGGTCCCCCTGCAAAACTGATGCCTTGATCCCCACGAAGAGCATCTGTTCACATGGTCCAATTACCACATCTCAGTGGGTCCTACCCTGCTCCTTCTGTACAGGCTGCAGACATGCTGTGTGGGAGCATGAAGGATGTCCTTCTCAGTATTGTCTGCACCTGTCTGAGTAAAGGGCATCTTTATAGGACAGGAAACGTCACGTCTTTAAGGATGTCTACCACCATTTTTCTTATTGACAATACAACTTAGTGACTGCACAAGAAGACTTCTCTGCAGTGGGAACAAGGGCAGAGGTGAGACCAAAGCTAGGATTGGGGGCTTAGTTTTTCCCCCAGTCCACCTAGAGCAGCCCCTCCTTCCTGCTAGGTAAGGTCAAGGGCTTCTCTGACCCATCCGGTCCATCCGTGGCCCTTCCATCTGGGCTTTGAGGTCTCATCTACTCTGGCTTTGGATCATTGATTATCCTTCCTCTTTCTTGAGGCCTGAAAATAAT
The DNA here is from genome assembly GCF_964374135.1 of Grampus griseus. Classification (NCBI taxonomy): domain Eukaryota; kingdom Metazoa; phylum Chordata; class Mammalia; order Artiodactyla; family Delphinidae; genus Grampus; species Grampus griseus. The sequence continues at coordinate 69,991,796 of NC_139008.1, read as the reverse complement.
CATCAAAGTTACCCTTCACTGGGAATGTTCTGGGATCTAGGCCCTGTACTAGGCCCTTCTACAAGCCTAATCCAATCCTCCCAACAACCTCAGGAGGCAGACAATATTTTATCTCCATTTTACAGATGAGAAAACTGAGGCTCAGAGAGGTTAAGTCACTTGTTTGAGGGTATGCTGCTCTTGGTTCCTTCCCATGGAGACTCAAGCATGTTTGGAGACCGGAGCTCTCACCCTAACCGGGGGCCTGGTTCCCCTGACTCCCTATTCTCCTGGGCTTACAGCCTGTCCTTGGGATTTGGGACAAGATGGTCAGGGGGATGGTTCTCCAGAATCCCAGGCCTCCTCTAGCTAGATTCTCTAGAATCCCAGGGGAAGAGGAGGCAGCCCATCTCCAGGGACTATTTCCAGGCAGTGAGCTTGAACTTACTTTATTCGTATGTTCCAGAGGCCAAGACTCCAGGAGGCTGACAGACTGAGTCTGGGCTCTGGATCACTCGAAAACACTCAGCCATCTCTGTTGCTGTAAAACTCATGGTTTTAGAGGGTTTTAGAAAAAATTCCTAATGTGAAGGAAAAAAAGCTATGCGATTAAAAAAAAAAAACCCACCCACCATCTGAGAGGCAGCCATTACCATCTGTTGTATGTGTAGCTGCAGACCACTCCCCCACTTCCCTTGATCAAGACTGGTGTGTTGGGCCTGGACCCAGTACTTCCAAGCAGGAGGCTCAGGTACCCTTGCAAAGTGCCCTGAGAGCCCCGGTCCCGAACCATCACCCAGCTCCATGATTGCATACTCCTGACCTAACATAGTCAAGTTCCTCCGTCTGCAAAATGGGATAATATTTGTATGTACCATTGACCCAGAGAACTCAGACATGGGGATCGGCTCTTACTTTTGATTATAAAGCCAAACCTCCACCTGCCTTCAGGTCTCTGGACCCCATGGGTCCATCGTTCATTTCCTTAATGATAAGCTACATTCCCTAATGATAAGGAGATATAATTTTACAACCATCGTTTGGGGGCTTTCTGCTGTAGGAATAGGAAGCTACGGAGAGTGAACATGGTGATAACTTTTCCTGGCTTGCTCTCTTCTAGCTGGAGGGAGGTCCTGTTGAAGGGCTTAGTTGCAGATGTGCACATAGTGGGTCAGCACAGGCAGACTGAAGAGGACCCTTTATGAATTGGGGGCTTTTGAGAGGTCCAGAACCCAGGCCCAGCTTGTCAGCCTGCTGGGGTCTTAGTCTCTGTGACCTATTTTTAAAATTAATTTTTACTGGAGTACAGTTGATTTACAATGTTGTGTTAGTTTTTGCAAAGTGAATCAGTTATACATATACATATATCCACTCTTTTTTAGATTCTTTTAAGAAAGAGTAGAAATAGGTCATTACAAAGTACTGAGTAGAGTTCCCTGTGCTACACAGTAGGTCCTTATTAGTTATCTATTTTATATATAGTAGTGTATATATGTCAATGCCAATCTCCCAATTTATCCCTCCCCCTCTTTCCCCCTTGGTAACCATAAATTTGTTTTCTACATCTGTGACTCTATTTCTGCTTCGTAAATAAGTTCATTTATACCTTTTTTTATGATTAAAGTGAGCTCAAGCCCCCTTCAGCTGGCCTCCCTGCTCCTTCCTCAGCCTCTGGGCACAGGTACTATGACTGCCTGGATTGCATAGATGTGAGGGTAGACCATGGCAGTGAGGATCTCTACAGAGGGCTGGAGAGGAACAGGATCTGACCACAGAGCAGAAGTCTTCTAACCTCATAGGGAGGATGGGGGTCTGAAGAGAATGATGTTTGTAAAGCTCTCAGCCCAATGACTGGGCCAGAGGAAGTGCTTAATGATTGCTAGTTGTTATTATTTATCCTTAGCATTTCTTCTTCTTCTTATTACTATCATCATCATTATTAGGGGTGGCATTATTAGATGGCCTCCAAGAATTCATGCTTCCTCTTTCACAGAATAGAGTTGGTGCTTAGGGGCAGCTGTCCAGATAGAAACAATTTTTCCCAGACTCCCTTGCGTCTAGGTGGCACTATACGACTAATTCTTACCAGTGGGCTATGAACAGGAATACTTTGTATTAATTTTAAGTCAAGGAGGTTAGGAAGTGGGTCTGCCTTCTCCAACCTCTTCTTCTACCTGGTTAGAGGCAGAGAACATTGAGGTCTTAGCAGGGATTCTTTTTTTTTTCCTGAAACAAACAAACAAAAAAACCCAACTGAGATGCAATTTATAGACATAACATTTACCTATTTAAAGTATACAATTCAGTGGATTTTAAAGAGTTGTGAAACTATCCCCATAACCTGATTTTAGTACATTTTCATCATCCCGGAAAGAAATTCCTTATCCATCAGCAGTCACTTTGTAAACCCTGCCCTGCATCTGCTGAGAAAATCATGTCATTTTTGTCCCTTATTCTATTAGTATGGGCATTACATTGATAGATACGTAAACCTTAACCAATGTCCCTAGCTGGGATTCTTAACTTTTTTGTGTTCCATGGACCATTTGGCAGGCTAGTGATGCTTATAGACCCCCACTCAGCATAATGATGCTCCATCATACTTCTGATTGAAGTTTAATCCCTAGAATTATAAGGGAAGCCAATTATATTGAAATAAAGTTCTCTCCAAGGATGCCTTGGGATTTTTAGGTTAAGATCTCCCAGGGCAGGGTTTCTCTACAGCATCTGTATCAACATTTTCAACCGGATACACTTTGGTTGTGGGAGGTTAGCACGTGCGTTGTAGAATGTTTAGCAGTATCCATGGCTTCTACCCGCTGGGTGCCAGTAGCACTCTCTTCCCCAGTCATGATAATCAGAGGTCTCTCCAGGCATTGAAAATGCCTGGGGTTGGGTGGGTGGGGGAGACTAAACCACTTCAAGTTGAGAACCACGGTGCTAGGGGATGTTGGAGTCACAGGATGGAAGGAACTTGGGTCTGAGTCTCACTGTGAGGAGGGAAGCCTCCCATTGACCAGTGAAACCTGCACCGGACTATTACATGACTGGGAAATAAACATTTATTGTGTTAAACCTCTACAGTGTGGGAGAAAGAAGTGTACAATGGACACCAATATACTCACCACTTAGATTCTACAATGAACATTTTGTCTGTTTGCTTTATCACATATCTATACAGCTTGATGAAGTTTTACATACATATATTCATCAAATTTTACATATATATATATTAACATACAGAACATTTCCACCATCTCAGAAAGCTCCCTATACCCTTTTCCAGACAATACCCCTTCCCCCATTATTCATTCTGACTTCTACCACCACAGATTAATTTTGCCTATTCTTGAATTTTATATAAATTGAATCGTACAATATGTATTCTCTTATGTCTAACTTCTTTTACTCAGCATAATATTTTTGTGATCCATCCATTCTGTGTTTATCAGTAGTTTTTCCTCTCTCTTATTGCTGTGTAGTATTTCATCATATGGATATACCACAATTTGTTCTTTCATTCTCTTACTGATGATGAGTGTTTGGGTTGTCTCCAGTGTTTGGCTATTGTGAATAAAGCCATTATGAACATCGGTGCTCATATCTTTTTATGGATAGATGCACTGATTTCTTGTGGATAAATACCTAGGGTTAAATTTGCCACACTATATAGTCCACTTCACACTCTCATCAGCCATATGTGTGGGTTCCTATTGTTCACATCCTTGCCAACACTTAGTCCTGTCAGTTCTTTACCTGTTAGCATAATTACAGATTGAAGTGAAATTGTGGTATGTGATACAAAGGAGAAGCTCAGGTGGGTCAAGGGTCATACTGGTAATGGGATCAGGAAGGGACCCGGTCGTAGGGGCAAGAGCCTTAGTAAAGGCCTGGAGGCTGAAGGGAGTGTGGGATTTTGGAGGAAGTGGGAGGACAGTGTGGCTGGAGAAAAAGAACAAGGAGCAGAGTGCGGGGAGATGAGATGCCTGAGGCTGGCGGGAGCCAGACTGTATGAGGCTTTGAGGCCAAGGCAAGGAGATCCATCTTTGTCATAGAAGAAGGGTCTCATACACTGCTGGTGGGCATTGGAAATGGTCCTGAGATATGAAAAAGCGTGATGCCTTTGGGAGAAGTGAGAAATTCAGTGTCTCTGAGAGGTGTGTGCTAGGGGTGTCATGTCAGGAGATGAAGGGGAACAGGCATAAATCAAACTATCAAGGGCCTTGGGGGTCAGGCCAAGAAGGCAGGAGCAACCAACAGAGGTTTTAAAAAAATTATTACTAATCAGTTAGAATGGGTTATACATACACACACACAGCAAACTGTAAAAGAGGTGAACAGTGAGTAACAAGCCTCCCTTCCAATTTGTTCCCACCCCCAGAGCCCTTTTTCCTCTATAGAACCAAATATTGCAAAAATTGTCATCCTGGGGCTTCCCTGGTGGCGCAGTGGTTGAGAGTCCGCCTGCCGATGCAGGGGACACGGATTCGTGCCCCGGTCTGGGAAGATCCCACATGCCGCGGAGCGGCTGGACCCGTGAGCCACGGCCGCTGAGCCTGCGCGTCCGGAGCCTGTGCTCTGCAACGGGAGAGGCCACAACAGTGAGAGGCCCGCGTACTGCAAAAAAAAAAAAAAATTGTCATCCTTTCAGGATACTCTGCATATATCAGCAAAGATATATATGTGTCTATATCCTTAAAAAACCCTCACGAAGAGCAGCATTCTAATCACACTGTTCAGCACTTTGCTTTTTTCACCTAACAATATATCTTGGAGATTGTTTCATATCCAAACATAAAGAGCTGCCTCATTCTTTTTTAACAGCCATAAAGATTTCCATTGGATGGATGTACGGCAATTTATTTAAGCAGTCCCCTGTTGATGGACATTCAGGCTATCTCCAATCTTCTGTTATTATAAACCGTGCTGCCTTGTACATCCAACTCTGCATACATATATGCAAGTATGTCTGTGGAATATATTCTTGAACAGTAGGATTTATGCGTCAATGGGTACATGCCTCAAACATTTTGACAGAGTGCCGAATTGCCATCCACGGACACTGTGCCAATTTACACTCTCACCAGCCTTTGAGAGCCATGGTGTCTCCACACTCCAGCCCGTTGCAGTGTGTGATCGAACATTTTGATCACTGTCCATCTGATAGGTAAATAAATAGTATCTCATTGTGGTTTTCATTTGCATTTCCTTTTTATTAAGACTGAAGTTGAACATCTTTTTGTATGTTTCGGGGCGGAGTTTCCTAATCTGAGAACTGCTTGTTCATATCCTTTGCCCATTTTTTATTGGATTGTTGGTCTTTTTTCTTCCTGAATTGTTAGGACATTAGTATAGGGGTGTAAAGCTTGCCTGTCGGTCAATTTCCTCCAGCCTCTGACCCATCCCTGTGGTTGCAGTGTGTGCATACAGACATTCCTTCTCTGAGCTGAAGTGGTGGAGGTTTGGAGAATGCAGGTTGTGCTTAGCTCTTTCATGGAGACACCACTAATGGGACAGAGCAATTCTACCCCTTGGTAGAGGAAGAAACGCCTCTGACTGGGACAGAGCCCCTTCCCTCTGCTCCCCATCAGCTCTCTTCTTTTCTCCCTGGTTCAATACCGTGCTTCCTCCCTATACCCCAGGAGTTCTCTCTGCTCAGCTTCCCCTTTCCTAATATTAGCACAGGCACAGCCCTGCCCCCCTGTCACAGGCAGTGATTATATAGCAAATTAACCACAAGCTGTTCGGTCCTCGTCCGGTGGCAGTTGGGGAGATGCTACTCTGAGTAATGACTTGTGTAGTCGATGCTCTCATCTGTAATTTGCGTGTGCAATAAACGCAGAAATAAAAACCCGATCCATATGAAAAAGGGACCAAATAGAGGGAGAGGGGGTGGGGGAAGAAATCATGAATTTTGTGGACTGCATCTTACTGTCTGGCTTCAATTTCCTCTTGAGTAATGCAGTCATTGCCTACATGTGATTGATGGCTGTGTTTGCCTAAAGGATGGAGACAGGCAGAGGGAGAGTCAGGGAGCAGGGCTTGACTCCTGACTCCACAAAGCATGTCTTTGTGAACGGGACAGTTATTCTCTAAGCCTCAGTTTCCTCATCTATAAAATGGGGATAATAATAATGATAATATTTATCTCCAATCAGGTATTAAACAGCCTGGATTTTGGAACATGGTAAATCCATAGTAAGTGTTAATTTTCTTCCTTCCCTCCCTCTCTTTCTTCCATCATATTAGGTAGGGGTTTTAAAATTAAACTTTCATTTTTGAGATAATTGTTGATCCATATGCAGTTGTAAGAAGTAATAGATGCTGTGTGCACTTTATCATATTCCTACAGTGATGACACCTTATAAAACTATAGTACAATGTCACAACCAGGATATTGACACTGATACAAATCACAAATCTTACTAATATTTCCCCAGTTGTACTTGTACGTGTGTATGTGTGTGTGTGTATTTAGTTCTGTGTAATTTATCACATGTGTAGGTTTGTTAATTCACCATCACATTCAAGATAGATAACACTTCTATTACCATAAGAATCCTTCCTGTTGCCCTTAAATAGCCACACCCACCTCCTCCCATCCCCCAGCCCATCTCCAACTCTTGGCAACCAACAGTCTGTTCATTTCTAAAATCTTATATAAATGGAATCATACAATATATAACCTTCTGGGATTGGCTTTTTATAAAAATACTCAGCATAATTCCTTGGAGATTCACAGAGCTTGTGTGTGTGTAATTCATTCCTTTTTATTGCTAAGTAGTATTCCATGGTATGGATGCATTAGAGTTCTTTTAACCATTCATTCCCTGAAGGATGTCTGGGTTGTTCCCAGTTTTTGGCTATTACTAATAAAGCTGCTATGAACATTCATGTACAGGTTTTCATACAGTTTCACTTATATATGAACATAAATGTTCATTTCTCTGGGACATATGCCCAAGAGTACAATTGCGGGATCATATAGTTATTGTGAGTTTAGTTTTATAACCAACTGCCAAACTATTTTCCAGGGTGGCTGAACCATTTTATATTCCCACTGGCTATGTATGAGTGATCCAGTTTCTCTGCATGATTGCCAGCACTTGGTGTTGTTACTACTTTTTGTTTTAGTCCTTCTTATAGGTGATATCCCACTGTGGTTTTAATTTGCATTTTCCTAGTGGCTAATGGTACCAAACATCTTTTTTTTTTTTTTTTTTCCCAAACATCTTTTCATGTGCTTATTTGCCACCTGTATATCCTCTTCTGTGAAATGTCTCTTTGTTTCTTTTGGCCATTTTCTAACTGGAATGTTTGTTTTTTTACTGTTGAGATTTTTTTATTGAGCTGTTTCTCTCTTTAAAAAATAGCTTTATTGAGCTATAATTCACATATGTAAAGTTCACCCTTTTAATGTGTATAAGTGGCTTTTAATCCCCCAGTATCTGTGGAGGATTGGTTCCAGGGCCCGTGGTAGATACCAAAATTTGCAGATACTCAAGTCCCACAGTTGGCCCTGTGTATCTGTGGGCTCTGCATCCTTGGATTCAACCAACCATGGACGATGAATTAAGTTCGTGATCTGCGGTTGGTTGGATCGTGAATGGTTGAATCCGTGGATGTGGAATCTGCAGATATTCAAACCGTATGTTCATTAAAAAATATGTGGGGCTGCCCTGGTGGCGCAGTGGTTGAGAGTCCGCCTGCTGATGCAGGGGACGCGGGTTCGTGCCCCGGTCCGGGAAGATCCCACATGCCGCGGAGCGGCTAGGCCCGTGAGCCATGGCTGCTGAACCTGCGCGTCCAGAGCCTGTGCTCTGCAACGGGAGAGGCCACAACAGTGAGAGGCCCGCGTACCGCAAAAAAAAAAAAAAAAAAAAAAAAAAAGTATGTCTTGGTTTGCATTTCTCTAATAATTAGTGATGTTGAGCATCTTTTCATGTGTCTCTTGGCCATCTGTATGTCTAAATATGTACTTAGGTCTTCTGCCCATACAAACTTCATGAGCTGTTTGTATATTTTGGAGATTAATCCTTTGTCCATTGATTTGTTTGCGAATATTTTCTCCCATTCTGAGGGTTGTCTTTTCGTTTTGTTTATGGTTTCCTTTGCTGTGCAAAAGCTTTCAAGTTTCATTAGGTCCCATTTTGTTTTTATTTCCATTACTCTAGTAGGTGGGTCAGAAAAGATCTTGCTGTGATTTTTGTCCAAGAAAACTACAATGAGGTATCACCTCACAATGGCTAGAATGGGCATCATCAGAAAATCTACAAACAATAAATGCTGGAGAGGGTGTGGAGAAAAGGGAACCCTCTGGCACTGTTGGTGAGAATGTAAATTGATACAGCCATGATGGAGAACAGTATGAAAATTCCTTAAAAAAAGAAAAATAGAATTACCATATGACCCAGCAATCCCACTACTGGGCATATACCCAGAGAAAACCATAATTCAGAAAGACATATGCATCCCAATGTTCATTGCAGCACTATTTACAATAGCCAGGTCATGGAAGCGACCTAAATGTCCATCAACAGACGAATGGGTAAAGAAGATGTGTACATATATACAATGGAATATTACTCAGCCATAAAAAGGAATGAAATTGGGTCATTTGTGGAGACATGGGTGGACCTAGAGACAGTCATACAGAGTGAAGTAAGTCAGAAAGAGAAAAACAAATATCGTATATTAACGCATATATGTAGAATCTAGAAAAATGGTAGAGATGAATCGGTTTGCAAGGCAGAAATAGAGACACAGATGTAGAGAACAAGCGTATGGACACCAAGGGGGGAAGGGGGGTGGTGGGATGAATTGGGAGATTGAGACTAACATATATACACTAATATGTATAAAATAGATAACTAATGAGAACCTGCTGTATAGCACGGGGAACTCCACTTTGCTGTACATTAGAAACTAAACACAACATTGTAAAACAACTATACCCCAATTAAAAAAAAAAAAAGAAAAAACAGTATGTCTTGTTTTCATCTTTCATTCCAGGTGCCTATAGTCACTCCCCAGAGAAATTCAATATAACCAGTTTCTTGTGCTTAGCTCCACAAGAATACAGATATGGATATGAAAGGTACATTTGCTCACACATCTCCTTTTTCTTACCATCCTCTAAACATGTTTGGCACCTTCTTTTTTTCACTTAACAATATATCTTGGAGATCATTCCTTATCACTACATGTTCTACAGCCATCCCATATTTTAAAATTGTGTTTCTTTTCATGGATGTACCATAATTTATTTAAGACGTTGTAGTGGTGGACATTTAGTTTATTCATAAACTTAGATGTAAAAAGAATGCTTTAAGAATCCTCTTGTACGTACATCTTTGCACCATATATGAGAATATCTGTGGAGTAAATATCGAAAGTGGACTTAGACATTTAAAATTTGAATACATACTGCCAAAATGCCTTCCAAGGGTGAGGACCAATGCATATTCCCAAGAACACAGTCTTTGTCTGTTTCCTCCTACTTTTACCGACGGCATGTTATTAAATATTTTGATCTTTGCTCTTCTGATAGATTAAAAAAATGTTTAAAATTATAGTTTTGATTTGTATCTCAGAGAGGTTGACCACTCTTTCATGTGTTTAAAAGCCATTTATATTTCTTTTTCTGGGAACTCTCTGTTCATTTTTTTCAAGCCTAGTTTTCTATTTTTTCCCTTATATTGATTTCTGAAATCTTCTTTATGTAATGGAAAAATTAGGTCTCTATTTTATGTTGCTTATATTTTTTCCCTGAGTTTGTAACTTTTCTTTTTTTCTGTTTGCCATACAGAGAGTTAAATTTTTTTTGCAGTACGCGGGCCTCTCACTGTGGTGGCCTCTCCCGTTGTGGAGTACAGGCTCCGGACGCGCAGGCTCAGCGGCCATGGCTCACGGGCCTAGCCGCTCCGCGGCATGTGGGATCTTCCCGGACGGGGGCACGAACCCGTGTCCCCTGCATTGGCAGGCGGACTCTCAACCACTGCGCCACCAGGGAAGCCCAGAGAGTTAAATTTTGTAATGTAGTTAAATCTCCCAATCTTTTCTTTTATTCAATGTGTCCCGGATCTTGTGTCCAGAAAGCTACACCAAGACTTTTCTCATTCTGAAATTCAAAAAATTATCCCATATTTTTTTCTAGTACTATTCTGATTTCATTTCTATGTTGAAGAGTTTTGATACATCTGGAATTTATTTTGGAATGGAGAGTGAGGAAGACATCCAACTTGCTATTTTTCTAAATACCTAACCAGTTTTTACAATTGAGTAATCCAAGAATGGATAATTTCTAAAGATGGCTTTTGTCTATTTGATAATCCCAGTGGTCACAGGAAGCCAGCATGGGGTCATTCAGGGCCAGCAGGTGAAACACACCTGTTTGCCTTCTTGCAAAGGGATTCTGGGTAGGTAGGCTAGCGGCAGGTTGTAGTGAAGTGTCTCTAGGTTTTAACCTTACATCAAGTAGAAAATGGTGTGGAAGGATGATATTATTTAGAACACTGAAGAAATGCTATTTAAAAATGTGATTGTAGAGTTATCTTCTTGAGTCCTTGTATGGATGCTACGAGAAACAGCCTGATGGAACCCCCTGGCTTCATTACCTGAAGGGCTATTTTGTGGGCATTAACACAGTGGTTATCAATCAGAGGTTTGCTTTGGTTTGTTTTTTGGTGAAAAAATTTGTATAACTTATTTGCAAGGTATTTCACAATGGAGTTTCACAGTTAAAAAAAGATATGAAACAGAAGACAAACTGCTGGTTACTTGTAAATAAATAGAAGCACTGAGATGCAAGAGGGAAGTGATATGGGAACATATGTATATGTATAACTGATTCACTTTGTTATAAAGCAGAAACTAACACACCATTGTAAAGCAATTATACCCCAATAAAGATGTTAAAAAACAAAAACAAAAACAAAACAAAACAACAAAAAAAGAAAGAAGCACTGGAAAACCCCTCCACATTTTCACTATTATAACACTTAAAAAAAACTGGTGTAGGGAGTGGGCACCTTGCAGTGTATTACGCTGGAAAGTTTTCTGAGGATCTTCTTCCTATCAAAAGATGTGGCTCAGGCGGGGGTGGGGGCGTTACTTGTTAAAACACAGGATTCTCAGTTATATTTGAATTTCAGATTAAAAAAATGAATAATTCTTTAGTATAAGTATGTTCCAAATATTACATGGGTCATACTTATATTTAAATATTATTTGTTGTTTATCTGAAGTTCAAATTTCATTGGGCATCCTGAATTTCTATTTGCTAAATATAGTAACTCTACCCCCAGGGGTATTTGACAATGTCTGGATGCATTTTGGTTGTCTCAGCTGAGGAGGGGAGTGCGACAGGCATCTAGTGGGTAGAGGCCAGCACTGTACAACATACAGGACAGACCCGCCTCAACAAAAATGGTCCATCCCAAAACGTCAATAGTGTCAGGCTGAGAAACACTTTAACTGGCTTAAGAGACAGTTCTCACAGTCTCTAATTAAGAGCTCTCTAGTATGAAATTTCTTTTAGAATCACAACTGAAGGAACCCTAAGAGTCTCTTGAGGAACTGACTTTTTTCATTCTTTTATTAATGACAGTAAGACCTAAGTAACTGGTTTTGTTTCCTTTTTCTCTTTCACTATTAGGAAACTCAGACCTAATTAAAGGCCCCAGCATAAAGACTGTGGGATCTTACTTGATATATACATATGCACATATCTATCTATCTATCAAACATGTACATATTGTATATCAAATATACATATATCAAATATATATATTATTTTATTTTTTTCTTCCAGTTTTATTGAGATATAATTGACAAATAGCATGGCATAAGTTTAAGGTATACAGCATAATAATTTGATTTACATACATATGAAGTGACTGTCACAATAATTCAGTGTATATCTATCATCTCATATAGGTACCAAATAAGATAAATATATATATTGCTGCACATGTATTTTATTTTTTCTTTTTGGTCTGAACATTCTTGGCTGATTTGCATTTCCCTGGTCTTAATTCTTATTCTTTATTCATTTTTCACCATGTCCTGTAAATCACTCAAATCCCTTGTGGGATAAGCTATGAAACACACACACACACACACACACACACACACACACACACACACAAATAAATATTTAAATATGCAGTTTACCAGACACTTGACAAGGTCCTGGACTGTGCCCATGGGAACCAGGGAGACAAATGGGGGCTGCCCAGCTCCTTTCCCAGTAACCTGCAGGTCTCAGGAGACGCCTCTGCTCTCTGGTTCCTCCTTACCTTCAGGCCCAGGCCTTAGAACCACCGTGGGGTTGGCCCTCGAATATCAAAGCTGCCAGGCCACTGGGCTTTGGGCCCCAGCTGAGTGGACGCTGGCTTCCTCCAACTTGATTTTTGGGAGGCAACGGAGGTCTTTCCTGCTGGCCAGCAAGTGAGAGGCCCTCAACAGAGGCCAAGCAGGCAGGGCCGTGTAAGGCACTGAACGGCCCACGTAGACACACATTGGGAACAAAATTGCATCTTCCCCCGGACCAGCGAGATGCTATAAACATAATCAAAATGTAATAGAAACTTTTTGGAAATGCTGTTATGAGGAGAAAGCATCAATCTTGATGGAACTCCGCTCAACAGGCTTTGCGGAGCTAATCAATCATGGTCAGGACTTGGCCTCCCCATCTGTCTGCGCCGGGGACAGCGCGGAGCTTGCTGACTCCCCGGCTGAGGCTGCATCCCCTCACCAGGCAATCCATCATGCTGCAGGGGGATGGCAGGAGGGGAATAATAGCACGCTAATAAACTAGGGGCTTTTTTCATTCCCAACTAATTTTTAGTAAATGAGCCCAATCCAGACAGAGCAGGAAAAAGAGCCCGAGGAGATGGTGCTTCCGAGACGCGCCTCGCTGGCTGGGGACAATGGCTCATGGGCCCGAGGGGAAGCAAAGAGCCAGCCCAGCCGAGGATAACTCTCAGTGTTCATCTAAGGCAGGAACTGGTCCACGGAAGCGCAGGGGAGAGTGAGGCTGGAACTACTTCCGGAGCTGGGGGGGGGTGGACTTCCTGGGCTGGCTCCTGGTACTGATGTGAGGTCACGGCTGCAACACCTGGGTCTGGTTTGCGGCTTGAACTTACAAGGGAAGCCAGAAGCCAGAGAGTCCGAAGTCCAAGTGGTGGGCCAGATAACAAGAAAAGGACCCAGGGGCCAGAAGCCAGGGAGCAGAATGCAGAGCAGAGTGCAAGACGGGCTGTGAATAATCAAAGGTGCATGGGGCCCACTTTCATCGGACAGTGGCTGCCTTGGCGGGGGGGCGGGGGGGGGTGAACCTTCCAGGTTACAGAGCAGGACTGTGTCCAGAATGGGATATTCTTTTTTTTTTTTTTTGCGGTACACGGGCCTCTCACTGTTGTGGCCTCTCCCGTTGCGGAGCACAGGCTCCGGACGCGCAGGCTCAGCGGCCATGGCTCACGGGCCCAGCCGCTCTGCGGCATGTGGGATCTTCCCGGAGCGGGGCACGAACCCGTGTCCCCTGCATCGGCAGGCGGACTCTCAACCACAGCGCCACCAGGGAAGCCCCCCAGAATGGGATATTCTTAGAGAGGCCTGTAGTTTGGGAGACCAGGTCTGCTTTTACTCATCTTTCTGTCTCTAGCACTTTGCTTAGTGCATGGCACCTGGTGGGCACTCATAAATATTTGCTAAATGAATACATGAATGAGAATTGTCCCTGAGATAGCAGACTTTGAAGATCTGGTCTGATAAACTTCCAAAATTCTTCAAGCTCCTGTTCTGAAATACACCACAAGTTAAGTCCCCAGTATCCTCCCACCCAGGACCCAGTCTTGGACAGAAAGACAGTTTGAAGAAGGTGTATATATTCATAATTATTGCTATGTAACAAATGACCCCCAAACTAAGTGGCTTTAAACAATAATAAACATACCATATTTCTCACAGTTACTGTGGATCAGGGATTCAGGAGCTGTTTCCTCTGTATGGTTCCCAGTCTTGGTAAGTCTTTCTGGATGTGTAATTATCAGTTCTGCACCAGGAATTAGTGGATAGTTGCAAATTTTTGACACTCCCTTCATCAAGAGATGATGTCTATTTCTTCTCCCCTTGAATCTGGGCTGGCCTGTGACTATTTTGACCAATAGAAGAGTATGGAAGAATTGATGCTATGCCAGTTCTGGGTCTAGTTTTTAAAAAGACTGGCAGCTTCCACCTTGTTCTCCTGAAGCCTGAGCTGCCATCTAAGAAATCTGACCACGCTGCTGGACACACTTCATGGACAGGCCCTGAGTCTGCCTGAAGAAGGGAGGCACCCAGGTGAGCCCAGCCTCCTAGTCCTTGACAAAGTCGAGACATGTGAGTGATGCCCTCTTGGACCCTCCAGATCAACCCAGCTGAATGAATACCATCAAGTGACCACGGCCAATGCCACATAGAGCATACAATGGCTCAGGTGAACCCTGCCATGAAAATCATGAGACATAATAAAATGATTGTTGTTTTCAGGCACTAACTTTTGGGATAGTTTTGCATCAAGAGATAATTGGAACACCGAGAGTCCGAGGGAAGATCAAAGACCATAGATTGTAGATGGTCCAACTGCACATTCTGTGTTTGAATCATTTCTGCAGTTTTTTTCCCCCTAGACATCATTCAGTCGTTTACTTAATTACCTAGAGGGGCAGGACAATGATTACTTCTGGAGTTAACCTCTCTTATTGTGGGATGTTTATAGCTCTCATTTCTTCCTTTTTTAAAAAAATACTTATTTATTTATATATATATTTTACAATATTTATTTATCTGCATCAGGTCTTAGTTGCGGCACGTGGGATCTTCATTGTGGCGTGCAGGCTTCTCTCTAGTTGTGGTGAGCGGGCTGCAGAGTGCGCGGCTCAGTAGTTGCCGCACGGGGACTCTCTAGTTGTGGCGCATGGGCTGCAGAGTGTGTGGGCTCAGTAGTTGTGGTGTGCAGGCTTAGTTGCCCCGTGGCATGTGGGATATTAGTTCCCTGACCAGGAATCGAACCCACGTCCCCTGCATTGGAAGGCAGATTCCTAACCACTGGACCACCAGGGAAGTCCCTCTCATCTCTTCTTTCTTCTCTCCCTTCACCCTCCCTTCCCTCTACCCTTCTCCTTTCTTTCTTTCCTTTGCAAATATTTACTGGGGAGAGAATCAAAAAATGGTTCCCAGAGGAAGTATACTAATCAGGGTTCTCCAGAGAAACAGAACCAATAGGATATATATAGATGCATATAAGAGGAGATTTATCACAGGAATTGGCTCACGTGGCTGTGGAGGCCGAGAAGTCCCACAGCCTGCCATCTGCAAGCTGCAGAAACCGGAAAACCAGTGGTATAATTCAGATTGAGGCCTAAGACCTGAACTGAGGGGCTGCTGGTGTAAGTCCTAGAGTCTGAAGACCTCAGAACCAGAAGCTCTGATGGCCGGGAGAAGATGGACGTCCCAGCTCAGGAAGAGGAAGAGATAGAATTCATCCTTCTTTTACCTTTTTGTTTCAGTCAGGTCCTCTAATGGATTAGCTGGGTCCTGACCACATTGGTGAGGGCAGATCTGTTTGCTTAATCTACAGAATCAAATGCTAATCTCTTCCAGAAACACCCCACAGACACACCCAGAAGTGATGTTTTATCAGTTTTCTGTATCCCTTAGCCCAGTTAAGTTGACACATAAAACTAACCATCAGGCTCCCTGGTGGCGCAGTGGTTGGGAGTCCGCCTGCCGATGCAGGGGACGCGGGTTCGTGCCCCGGTCCAGGATGATCCCACGTGCCGCGGAGCGGCTGGGCCCGTGAGCCATGGCCGCTGGGCCTGCGCGTCCGGAGCCTGTGCTCCGCAACGGGAGAGGCCAGAACAGTGAGAGGCCTGCATACCACAAAAAAACCCAAAAAACAAGAAACAAAAAACAAAAAGCAACTAACCATCACAGGAGGTGATACCTGGGCTGGGTCTGGATTGGAGTGTAGGAGTTGAACAGGTACGTGGGAAGGAGCCCATTCCAGGCAGGGCTGGTGTTGAGAGTGCATGGTGTGGGGAGGGGTTCATGGTGGGGCGTGAAGTGAGTGGAGGGACTGTTATAGCTGCATCACAATAGGCTAATGCTGCTTAGGAGTTTGGACTTTATGGCCAGGCTGAGCAGGAAGAGATTCCCCTTTCAGAAGCCACCCTCTGGTTGCTGTGTAGGTGGTCTGTGTGGCAGCAGGGAGACCAGTTAAGAGGCCGATTGGGTGAAAGATGGTGGTGGCTTGGACCAAGGTGGAGGTAGTAGAGTTACAGGAAAGTGGGTGGTTTGGTAAGTGTAATGTGTATTTACTGTATTACTTGAGAATATATAATTCTTCTATAAAGGACAAGAAAAACAAATAAGATGGATGAACCTCCTAAGAAGTGCTTGGCATAGATAGTACATAAGCTAATAGCCTATGCAACAGAGGCAAAGCTCAGAGGGTTTGTTAAGTATACACCATGAATGAACCTTTGAGATTCAGGCAAAATTGATAAGATGGGTTAAATACAGATAGTAAGAATGTTAGTGACATGTTAATCATAAATTAAATGGCTTATATGGTCAAAGAAGCAAGAGTACCATAAATAGGAATGGGTGGAAAGACCAAGTCATGATTGTGCCACTTCTGGTCTGACAGCTAGGTCGTGCCTAAATTGGCCACCCACTGGTATTACCAATCCTGGTCTCATTTTTCCCCCACATATGGTTTGTCCAAGAAATGCAGGTAAAACCCATGGCTGTTCAGAGGTGAGTGGTCAAGATGCAGCAGTATCTAGGCATATGTACTTGGCTTTGTCTCTTCAACAGATCATGTGTGTGATTGACCCCAGGACCCCTCTGCTCAAACCTCAGCTCTAGTGCTCTGAACCACACATCAGCAGGGCAGGCTGATGTGACAGAGAACATTGCATACCTCAGGGTTCCAGGGTCATTTTGTCCTTCCATCTACTTGTACCCCATCTTAAATGTGCCAGCCAACCTCACATCTTTTTTTTTGAGTTTTTGCTTTGTGTCTTAATTGGTTTAATGAACAGCATGATTTGAGTATCTTGATTTAGTCTGTGAGCCTTCCTGTTCTGTGGTCTATGAGTTAGTTGCTTGGTGGTGCTCTTGTGATGGGAGAAGGCTGGAGATAGACTTCATCCTGGTTCAATGCAGAGGCAAAAGTGCAGCCCTGCATCGGTCCCACCTTCAGGTCCTTTGATAGACCCCTGCCTTGTCAATCAATCACTGGCCACAAGCTGACGGATTGTGTTTAGCCAATGGCAATTCTCCAGAGAAGGGTGGAGGTGAAAACTATTAGTGACCAATATTGGTAGAAGCTTGGTGAAAGAGAAGGTGGTAAATTTTATGTGTATTTTTACCACAATTAAAAATTAAAAATACTTAACACAATCAATGGCATGAGCAAGTACACTCCATTTACAGCGGGAGGCTCTGCAAGGTTACCAGGCAAAGAGTATGGATGGCTAATCCTGATATAGTGGAGTAAGAATTAGGACCAGTAATTCAACCCACCACATGCTCAGATTTTCATGGTGGGAAAACATCTTTAGCAATGATGGTGGGGGATGGACTGACCCTCAGCAAAGAGTCGACAATCCAGGTGAGAGAGGGGGAGCCTTGAGCCAGGGCAGGGGCAGTGTAGATGGGGATGGGGTAAAAGATGTCATAATAGCCCTTTTTGTTGAGGACTTACTGTATCTGAAACACTGTGCCCATGGCTTTGCATCCTTCATCTCCTTTAAGCTTCCAACAACCTGATGACGGATGTCTACTATGAATCCAATTTTACAGATGAGGTAGTTGGGAGGGAAGTGTTTTGCTTTAGGACGCACAGCTGGTAGGAGCTCAAACTGGTATTGAAACCCATGTCTGTCTACCTCCAGGGCCTAAGTCTTTAACCTTCAGGTTCTACCATCCTGGGTGAAGGAAAGAGGCATCTTATTTGACCTTCAAGTTTGGGTGACGAGTGTTCGGTGAGCCCATCAACTAAGGCTAAGCACCACAGTTTTTAGATCAACTGGGGACAGTGGTGTGGGAGATTCTGAATTTGAAAGGAAAAAGAAAACTCCTGACTCCAAAATAACATCGTTTTCCTCTGGCCTTGCTTCCCTCAACTTGTTTTCCAGTAACTTCTTCCAACTCCAACCGCCGGGGACAGAGAGAAGGGGAGGACGGGAATCCTCCAGGGGCCCCTGCTGCTGTTCAGCTCGGGATGTAGCCTGACAAATCAAGTGGGTAAAACCCATTAATTAGCAGTTTTGGAAACAGTTGCAAAGTTAATTATTCTGTTTTATGATGAAAGAAAGCTAATTTTTGGCATTTACACCGACAGTGACATGAACTAACATTTTTCGAGTTGACATCCCTCAAGATAAATGATGCTGTGAGGCATTTGTGCAAACATCCTGACCCACAGCTCACTGACGGAGAGTGTCTGCAGTGGGTGTCTTCGCCACAGTTTTTGCCTGGCTAGTTTGGGAGGTGGGAGAGCCAAGAAAGGGGCTTGATGGGGTGGGGGAGGGGAGTGAAGAGGAGAGAGCTGGTGACATGCAGAGAAGACTCAAAGCTGGAGAGAACATTTGCATATTCAGAAGGTTTTGCTGTAACTGAGAGAGCAGGGGAGTGTATTGTCCATCTGTCTGTCTGATTGTCTCTTTGTGGTGATATTCATACCCAGAGGAGGGACCTAGTCTTTCCAAGTGGTTCCTTCCAAATTTAGAACTTCTCCCCAGACTTTGCTTCTGAGTATCAGGCCCGAGCATCCAACTGTTGGCTTGACATCACCATTTGGCATCTTACAAGCATCTCAAACTTTGTCCCAAAGGAGTCCTGGTTTATTCTAGGTCTGGTGGGAAATAACATGGTTCAGTTTGCCTATTTGAGAGATGCAGCTCCCCCCTCCCCCCTGTGAAGTCTTTCCTCCCCTAAGTCTTCCCCATTCAAGGCAATGACACCATCATCTATCCAAGTGCTCAAGCCAGAACCAACACTATCATCTCTGATATTCCCCTTCCTCTCACTCATCCCCGACATCCAGTTTATCAGCAAGATCTCCCAGAGCTCCCTCCAAAACACGTCTCAGCTATGCCTTCTCCTTTCCCCTCTACCAACACTACCCCAGTCCCAATAACCACCATCCCTTCCCACTCAATGCTTGCCTCTAGAAACATAATGAGCACCACACAGGAAAGATGACCTTTTCTTTTTTCTTCTGTTTAGATCTGTTATTTTTTTGTATTTTATTTATTTATTTATTTTTTTGTTTTTGTTTTTTTTTTTTTTTGTATTTTATTTTTAATTTGAATTTAACTATTGATATTGGTACATCAATCTTACAGGCACATTACCAATGTAATAAATAATTAAATTTTTCCTAAGTAACCAAATTTGTCTGTCATGAGTGTGGCTACTTCCTTTTATATTTAAAATGATGTAGCGTTTAAAGTTTAATTTAGTTCTTTATCTTATCAGAATTGCTATGTGGTCACGTTTACCTTTTCTTGTGGCCGCATTCAAAAACGTGAACAGAAACAGGTGAATTTAAGTTTTTAAATGAATGAACCTTAGGTTTTAGAGCAGTTTTAGGTTCATAGTGAAATTGAGTGCAAGTACAGAGATTTCCTGTGTACCCTCTGTCTCCACACAGGCACAAACTCCCCACTATCAAAAATCGCTGGGACTTCCCTGGAGGTCCAGTGGTTAAGACTCCGTGCTCCCAATGCAGGAGGCACGGGTTTGACCCCTGGTTGGGGAACTAAGATCCCGCATGCCGCATGGTGTGACCAACCCCCCCCCCACAAAAACAAACAAAAACAAAAAACCAAAACATTCCCCTACCGGTGGCATATTGGTTACAATCGATGGACCTACATGGACACATCATCACCTGAAGTCCATAGTTTCCATTAGGGTTCACTCTCGGTGTTGTACATTCTGTGGGTTTTGACAAGTGTATAATGACTTGTACCCACCATTATAGTATCCCACAGAAGAGTTTCACTGCCCTAAAAATCCTCTGTGCTCCACCTAGTCGTCCTTTCCACCTCCCTAACCCCTGGCAACCACTGACCTTTCTACTGTCTCTGTAGTTCTGACTTTTCCAGCGCAGTTTGACATGATGACCTCTCCCACTCTTGCCTCTGTCCATCCCATCCCCACTGAGCAATCAGAGGCATCTCTCAAATAGGCAAATTGAGCCATGTTATTTCCCACCAGACCTAGAATAAACCAGGACTCCTCCCTTCAGCCTACAAACCCTGGCATGATCTGGCCCTTGCCTACTTGTCCATCAGCTTCATGCCACTCTCCTCTGCGCAGTATGTCCAGTGACCTTGGCTTTCTTTTAGCTCTTCAAACACGTCACACTTGGTATTGCTGAAGTGTAAATTGCGAAGGGAGAGTGGAGTAGGTCCTCAGGCACCTTGCAGGCCAGGTGTCCTGAGGGTCCGTGAGAGCCCCACTGCAGTACAGTGGAGGGGAGTGGGTGGACCAGGGTTTGCACTAACCCTTTCTGGCTGCTTCCTTCTGCCTCTCCAGAACTCAGCCCGAATTTTATGCTCCAGGCAGCATCCCTCTTAACACAGGCAGATTAATTGGAAACAGATGTCAAGTGGTGTGAGTTAAATACAGACATCTCACCAAATGTCAGCCCTTCCCCTGGGCCATGATGGAGCCCTTGCTTCTCATCCTCACCAGGGAATTGGGGAAAAAGCCTCTTACATGTGCTGGTGGCATGTCTGACCCTGAGAGTCTTTCTCAGAAACTTAAGGCCAGTTACAACTCTGAAAATCAGAACCCGAGCAATGAATTTATTTGTATCCGATGCATACAGACAAAAAGTCCTCTCAGAACAGCTGACTCTGAAAATAACCACAGAACCCTCAGACTGTAAGAACTGGAGAGGATAGTCTCATCTCCTCACTTCAAAGGCCCAGAGCATGGGAGGGACTTGTCCAAGGTCACTCAGGAGGTTAGTGTCAAAGCTGGAGGTGGTGATTATTATTATTATTATTTTTTGCGGTACGCGGGCCACTCACTGTTGCGGCCTCTCCCGTTGTGGAGCGCAGACTCCAGATGCACAGGCTCAGCGACCATGGCTCACGGGCCCAACCGCTCCGCGGCACATGGGATCCTCCCGGACCGGGGCACGAACCCGTGTCCCCTGCATTGGCAGGCGGACTCTCAACCACTGTGCCACCAGGGAAGCCCTGGTGACTATTTTTGAAAGTGCATATTTGATGCTGTCTCCCTCCACGCCTCCCTGTTGCCTGGAGAACAAACCCAAACTCCTTGGCAGGGCCTGAGAGGTCTTTTACCCCTTCCCTTTCACCTCAGCCTCATTTACCCAGCTCTCCCAGGTCAGGGACACTCCTGCATTCCTAAAGATGTCACTCTGATGCCTTTGCCTACGATGTTTCCTCTGTCTCCTCACCTATGCAGTAAATTCCTATTCACCCTTCACAACCCAACTTAGATGTGCCCTTCTCTCAGAAATCCCCTCAACTCTCCAGGTAGAGTTCCTCCTTCTCTCTTCTGGGATCCCATAGCACTGAATGCACGTCGCTGTAATTATCTGTGTATTTTTCTCTCTTCCCCCATCCCTGTGTTTTATTTTGTCTTTGCTTCCCTGCCCTGGAGCTTGGCACAAAGCCTGGTACACGGTACGCACTCAGTAAATACCCATCACTTTGACATTGCCGAAGCCAAGGGACCCCTTTCTTTGCTTTCTTACTCAGCTTTTCTGTACTATCTGATACCACTGATTCTTCTCGAGATGCTTCCTTCCTTAGCACCTATGGTTCCCTTCTGCCTGGCTTTCCCTCTCATCTCTCTGACTGTTCTGCCTCAGTCTCCTTTTTGGGTGTCCCCTCCCCTGTCCATCTCTTCTAGGCTGTGGTTGTTAGAGGATTTGTCCTGGCCTTCTCCTGTCTTCCTCTGGAAAACCTTCTCTGCCTGGGTTAAGTGTCATGGGATTCAGGGCCTTTGCCTATGCTGTTCCCTCTCCTGGAGACACTCTTCCCCTCATTTTTGGAATGACCAACTTCTTTTCAACCTTCAGCCCAAAGGTCACCCTCTCAGACGGTCCTTCCCTGACCACCTGAGCTCAGCCTGAGGTTGGGCACGGAGCAGCCGGTAGGACAGTTGGATGAAGGGGAGGATGGAAGAGTGGGCAGGACCTGGGCAGAGCGGAGCCCAGGGAAGCAGAGGGGCAGACATCTCTAGCACAAGTGCTAACAGCTCCTCCCAAATCACCAGCTGGGCATCCCACCTCTCCTCAGTCCAGAGCCAGGCAGGCCCCAGCGTTTTGGGGTTATTAACTCCCCTCAGTAAACTTCCAGTGAGTGTGAGACAACACTCAACAGAGTGCAGCAAGAGCTCATAATAGCAGGATATACTGCCATTTTATAGATGTTAAGACTGACTTCCACACTCAAGCTAGTGTATATTTAAAATTCATGCCCAAATTTCTGCCTGCAGGGAGAAGGCCTGAGGCCTGGGGGGAGCTGACACGGTTCCGTGCTCACCTCGCAGGTCTCATGCACCCTGAGTGGGCACTAGCATGAGGGGCCTCCCAGCAGGGATCGGGCCAAGCCAGATGGGGCCTCCCGCGACCCCCTTCCGAATGGGCCGTGAGAACAGGCTTTGGAGCCAGACAGACCTGTGTTGGAGTTCTAGCTTGAGGACCAGTTGGTCCTGTTTGTCCAGGACGGAGGTGTTTTCTGGGTTGTGGGACTTTCGATGGTAAAACCAGGAAAGTTCCTGCAAACCAGGATGAATTGGTTATCCTGGACCTGATTCTACTGTTCCTTTGCTTTATAACTCTGGGAGGCTCACTTCCCTCTCTGAACCTCATTTTTTCAGCTATCAAAAGGAACAATTATCCAAGGCCCGTGGTGTGGAGCAAGGCCATCGTGTTGTGTGTATGCAATGGCTATTGTCTGGTTCAGGGATAGTACACAGTGGCATCCACACTGGGTGAGTTGTCCTTGAATCATAGCCTCCTCCAAAAGTGGGCAGAGCCAGTAACCCGGGCTAGAAAGGGGCAGACAATTCATCATATACTAAACAAGGAACAATTAAACCTACTTTGTTAGGTGAATTAACGCAAGAGGCTATAACAGACAATTCCCAAAGCTCTGTGGCTTAACACAGTATGTGTTATTTCTTGCTTCCATCATGGTACAAGTCATGTTAGGTGGATCCACGCTCCTTTACAGCAGCGACTCAGTGAGCCAGACACTTCCGTGTTGTGGCTCTGCCATCTCCTAAGGCTGCCTTCTCTGCTGGATCCTCTGTATTAAGCCCGCAGAGATTGAGGATTTAGTGGGATCTTTTAGGGCAGTTGTTGGCAAACTACGCTCCTAAGGCAAATGTAGTCTCTGGCCAGGTTTTGTCAATAAAGTTTTATTGGAACAGGCACACCCATGTGTTTCTTATGGTTACTTTTGTTCTACGGTGACAGAGTTGTATAGTTGTGATCTAGACTATAAGGTCTGCAAAAGGTAACATATTTACTACCTGGCCCTTTACAGGAAGAATTTGCTGACCTTGGTTTCAGGGGGTAGGCTTGGAAGTGGTATCTGTCACTTTTACCTACAGTCACTGGCTAAAATTCAGTCTAATGACCCCAAACTAGCTGCAAGGGAGGTTGGGAAATGTAAAGGAACACATGGATATTAGCATGCATTCACGGTCCCTGCCATACCAATTGCTCAAAGGCTTTATGATGATGCAGTAAAATCCCGCCTGGGAAGTATTTCTTGGAGGCTCTGGCATATGGTAACTCCTGCATGATGACACCCGTGCCGCCCCAGGTCTCAGGGATGTACCAAGTGGCTGGGATTCAGGATTGTGTGGAGGATCCCCTCCACACTCTAGAGAAGAAAGAATAACTGGTTGTTCAGGTTTTGGTAACTAGGATGTGAGCTGATACCTTGTTCCATCTGATTTGAATTTGGGGCTCTGGTTATTTCCATGTGGCCGCTGTGGCAGGTATCAGGAAGAACTCAGGGATGCTTATTTGAGCCCTAAACCTAACACCTCCCAGACAGATGTGTTTTTCTGCTGGACAAGCAGGGTCGCTGCTGTGGGTTCACCAGCCTTCAGGGCGTTGCCCAGTCTTAGTGTGACCTGGCTGGATACTTGTGATCTGACTTCTACTCACCCCCGTCATCCCCAGGCTTAATACCATTTAAAAAACAGCAGGTTTGGAAAATTACAAATACTTTCTGTTAATCATGGTGTATGAAAGATACAGAACATTGAACATATGTTATTAATATATTTTTACTTTGGAAAGTAACTATGGTAAAAGTTATTTAAAGCGTCGATTGAAGGTTAATGCTTGATACTTTAAAGTTAAATCACTGATGTGAAGTGAGGGTGATTCTTCACTAATAATCATGAGACAATTCTCAGTTTAGTTTCAATTTTGCTAAGTTTTCCCCCCTTTCATATCGGATTTTCATTAAGAGTTGAGACCCCTATTGCATAGAAATGTGATATTGAAATCACATAGCAGAATGGTCAAGACTTTAAAAAAAAATAATGGAAGATTTCTTTTTGTCATAGAAATCCAGGACTACTCATCAAGAGAGATGCCTGAGTGTTTCATCTTAAGGCCATAGTCTAGACGTAGAAGTCAATTCTTCTTGGAAAATAAAATCAAAATCAGCAACACCAGGTCCCTAACCATGACTGCAGTGGCAGGGTGCATACTCAATTATCAGTCTGGCATTGGCTGGTGCCTCAGCATCCACTCACTGTCTGAGGAGCCCCAGGTGCTGCACTGACCCAGAGTCCTCATTTTCTCAGAAAGAGGAGATGTTCTTGTCTGACCCAGCAAGGACCACTGTACCTGGTGCCTGAAAGCTCAGCCTGTTCTCCAACTCACTGTTCCCAGCTCAGCTCAAGGATGATGCTGACGAACTTCAACAGAGCAGGGTCTGTCCTCAGCCTGAGAAAAATGTTCCACCTCTGGCAACTTTAACTCTCTGTCCTGATCCCTTTGGGAGCTTTTTGCTGTTTCATTGCTAATCCTGACCTTCTGCCCTGGAGGCCACTGGGTATGTTTTCTTTTATTTAAAAAATTATTTGTTTATTTATTTTTGGCCACTCTGTGCAGCTTGTGGGATCTTAGCTCCCCAACCAGGGATCGAACCTGTGCCCCCTGCGTTGGAAGCTCGGAGTCTTAACCACTGGACTGCCAGGGAGCTCCCAACTGGGTATGTCTTCAATGGCCAGCACTTGTGTCTCTTTTCTCTTCTTTGGAGAATTGCCTTTAGGCTACTGGAGTCACTTTGCCCATGTGAACAGGGAGCCAGAATATTTCTGGGAATCTACAGTTCACATCCTCATCATCTTGCTGGTGGAGCGCTCCTGCCTTGGGTCAGGACCACCCCGAGGCGTAACTTCTGCTCCAGAGTTCCCCTACAGAATTAGGCCGATGCTACCCTCGGTGGGACTTTTGTCTGCAATCACACCCTCGTGTGGCTTCCTCCCCTTCCCTGACCTGCTTCTTCCCATCCTTTACTTGTTTCTCCTGGGAGTACCTCTCTAAGAAGTCACATGCACCCAAATCCTTGTCTCAAGGTCTGCTTGTGTGGAACCTGACCTAAGACATGGACACCGATGGAGGTTTAGGGCTGCCTCTGTGAAGAGTTTATGTTATTCGAGATGCAGGTAACCAGCCATGGGGCAGGGGTCGGGATGAGTAAAAGGCTCAGCTTCCAATCATAGAAAAATTTAGACAATAGAACCTAATGGTTATGGTTATAGGCTTTTGTGTCAGACAGACCCTTGTTGGTGTCCCAGCTCTGTCACATGCATCCTGTGACTTTGGACAATTTGCTTAACCTCCCTGGGTCTGAGTTTTCTCATTTGAAAAATAGAGGTAACACTCATACCTGTTCCTTGGGATGTTTATGAGAATGAAGAAAGAACAGGCATGTAAAGTGCTGAGTATATGCTGGCAAATGGCAAGTACCCAATGAATGTTAACTATGATTATGATTTGGTTCAAGCTATTGTGAATTTTTGGCTTGAGCTCTATCTCATTTTTGTAATTGGTATACTAGCAACATCATCACACCCAGTGGCCAGTTTTCATTTCTAGGTGGGGAGTGTAGAGTCGGGAGGAAGAATTCCTTTCTTTTCCCAGGAACAGGGAAAATATTTAAGCAATCTTTACTGTAGTTTTGTAATAGAGAAGAACAAATCTGACTCCATATTGGATCTGTTCAGTTGCCTGTGCTTAGTCATGCTGGCTCTGTACCTTTTGTAAAAGAATGTTGCCTAGAGCCTGAAGTATACAGGGTAGCCTATTCTCAGGGCTCTGACCTTTGAGTCCATTCATATAGAGATAAAAAGTTGCAGAACAGAGAATAACATTTGTTTTATTGGAGGTTTACAGGAGCATTGTGACCTGATCTATGTGGACAGAGGCAAAGGATTCCTACACCAAGAAGTTTGCAACAAGTAACCATGTCCCTCCCTCACCTGGCCTTTAAAAGTGCTTTGCTGAAACCCTTCTAGGAGTTTGGGGCTTTTGGGGCACGAGCCACCCGTCTGCTTGCATGGCTCTGCGATGAACCTTTCTCTGCTCCAGATTCCGACATTTCAGTTTGTTTGGCCTCATTGTGCATCGGGGCACACAAACTTATGTTCGGTAACAGTTTGGCTTTCGATTGATTATGTGTAGTGTAATTGATGATGCCTGTGTGGTATTGGTTGTTAAATATTTTTAACACTGTCCTTGTCTGGAGAACTCCTAATAAGTCAAATTGGGAAGATCGTTTACCTTTGATTTGACACGTTCTTCCAGAAAGTAAGAAGAAAAGACTGTAGGGATTGAAAAGAGGAACTGAGATGCATCTAGAGCCTTCTGTGGGCCAGGCATGATCTCATTGAATCCTCCAAGTCCTACAAGATTGGGGATATTTCCTCATTTCCCAGTTGAGGAAACCAAGAGCTGTTAAAATAATTTGGGTAGAATCAAGTGACCAAGTAATTGGGAATGAGAGAGATTACTCAGGCTGTCAAATGATGGTGCAGAATTTCAACATAGGTCTTGTTTTTCTAAATTTCCTGCTTTTTTCCAGCACAAAGAGTTAAATGAAGACACTGAAATTATACAGTAAAAGTCAATGAGGGCAGGTTGAGACTGGGCATTGAGAATGTAATAAAAATCACAGAAGCTCTTTAGGTAATAGTTGGAATGGAAGATCTCAAAGTCCCTAAAAGCCTAAGGAATTTGTGCCTGTGGAAAACACCTTCTAGGCTCAAGTGTAGATCTCAGAAGGTTCTAAGGACTTTTCCTCCAGCTATCATAGCCGCTGATGTCACCAAAGTTAGATTCTCCTTACCAAATCCGGGAAATAGTTACCAGCTCTGGGACATTGAAGGGGTTTTCATTCACAGAAGCAGAAAATGTCCGTTTTGTTGTTGGTTGTTGGCAATGAGATGGCATGCTGGGGGGATCATTATAAGGGCTTTGAAATAAAATAGACCCAGGCTCAAATTCTGGCTCAACCAATTAACAGTGATGTCCTCTTGGGCAAGGTACATAACCTGTCTCAGTCTGTCTCCTCATCAGAGAGATGTATCTGAGCATCTCATATAGTAAATGCTTAACAGTGCTTTGTTCCTGTTCTAGTTCATGCTTCTCCACCTGGCTGCCTGGTAAACAAACCTTCTTTGGGGATTCTGCTCAAGGATCACCTGTCTTGGCCCATGCCCTCCCCCCACCCGCCGCCCCCGCCCCACCGCCCCAAGACGAGCTATAGCCGATTTTCTCTTTTTCTGCTGTCTCAGCAGAACACTGTGTGAATATCTTGATTATGGCACTTGCCACATTGTATCATAAAAATCTGTTAAAAATCTCTGTGTCTGTCCGAATGCCTTTGGCTGCAAGTAACAAATAATCAAATTCCAACTGGCTTATTCAATGGGAAAATTGATTATGTCAAGAGACGAAAAGCTGGAAGGAGCTAGACTCCATAGAGAGGATATAGTGGTTTTAAAATATGAATGGAAATTCTTTGGCACTCCTCTTCTCAAAAGGTATAGAGTCTAAATCCCCTCCCCTTGAATGCAAGTTCTTCTAGAACCTCATGGCCTTCATCTGTTTAATGGAAAATAATTATACTCACTTCCTAGAGTTACTATCAGTAGGGAGTGAGGTCACGTAGGTAACATGCCTTGTTGAAGACAGTATTTCTGGGAACATTGACGGTCCTTCTGCACAAAAATGGGCTCAGCTCTTGGTCAGGAAAGTTTGGGAAATGTTGGGTTAATCAAGGAGGTTTGCTGTAGGAGTCCTCAGAGCCTTGTAACAGGCTAATCTTCACTGCAACCCTCTAAGAAAGGTATATTATGAAGCTGTGTTCCCTTAATAATATTTCCATAGAATCCTACTGTGGAGGGCATTTTATGGGTCTGTGTCCATTGCCTCAGCTCTGTATTTGGGAAGCCACCTGTGGCCACCCAAGTCCTATGGTAGATCTGTATCGGGTGCATCTTTAACCTCTCATATTTGAGGTGTGGGGCAGACACTATGCAGAGTGAGTGGAGCCCCTCTTTTGCCCCTGCCTTGTGTGAATTCTGGGAGACAGTAGACTTAGCGATGGCCTCACGTATGCCCTCATCCATCTCTAATAATGAACAGGGTTCATAACATGCACATAGACTCAAGACTGCCCTGGGCACTCTGCTGCCAGGGAAATGCAGCCAGCAGGTGGTCCTGAGGGGCCCCGGCACACCCCAAACTCTCCTTACCTCCTGGGCATTGCAGCTCCATTTGTTCCCCAAACAAAAGCCCCTTGAAAGTCCCCTCAATGACGAAATGAGCAACTTTAAATAAAAGGCACCATTCTAATCCACAGGCCAAATGATGTAGCTTACTGAGTGGACCCTGTCACGTAGAATCCATCCTCAGCTTCCTCAGCTACCAGGGCATCAGAGCGGAAGAGGTCACTGACAAAGATACGTTGGCACACGGCCGTTTCCCACTCCCAAATTTCCATTTTCCTCCCCTGAAGAAAACAGTGTTTCTCCTGGCTTAGAGAATGTGATGCAATGCCCTTTCTGTGGTGGGTTCTGGCCCCATGTTGTCCTTGGCTGTCTCAGTGTGGCTGCCTCCTATGGAGGGAGCTGTATACCTGAAACAAACACAACATTGTAAATCAATTATACTCCAGTAAAATTAAATTAAAAAAAATAATAAAATATTAAAAAAAAACCCACTGTGGGCTAGACAAAACACACTGCAGGCCATATTTACCCTGCTGGTCACCAGTTTGCAACCTCTGGTATGGACTCTTGTTTTATTATAAAAAGGCTGGTAGTTTAACAATCAACTTCAAAATTAGGAGGTCATCATTTCTTTTTTCTTTTTAAAAATATTTATTTATTTATTTGGCTGTGCTGGGTCTTAGTTGCGGCACGCAGGCTCTTCCTTGTGGCATGCGAGCTCTTTTAGTTGTGGCACGTGGGATCTTAGTTGCGGCATGCGGGATCTAGTTCCCTGACCAGGGATCGAACCTGGGCCCCCCTGCATTGGGAGGACGGACTCTCAACCACTGCACCACCGGGGAAATCCCAGAGGTCATCATTTCTTCATTGTGGAATATATTATAACTCTTTGTAATTCTTTGAACAGGTATGCTTAAAGTATAGTATGCTCTTCTCTGTTTTGAAGATGTAACATGTCTCTGATTACTGCTTCTCCCAAGGAGTTATGCAAATAAATGACAGAGCTGGAGGGGAGAACAACAACAACAACAACAATCAATGTATTTTGCCACATTAACAGACTAAAAGACAAAGTATGATCATCTCAACAGACGCAGGAAAAAAAACTGGGGGTGAGGCAAGGGAACCCCCTCGGGCTGAGGCCTCAGACTTGGAGTTTATCTGTCCCAGCTGCGTGGTTTGAATACACTCAGAGTGGAGTTAGTTTGGGGTTTCCAGGGCTGCTGGGCCATCTCGGAATGAGCAGAGCCTCTGAGTGGCAATTCTTCACCCATTTTGAGGGACCAGGTGGAATCTTTGGTTCTTCTTCGCATAGAAACAGAATCCAGACTGACACAGATATGATAGCCCTGGCTTTTGGGGTAAAACCCCTTGGTTTAGGGCTCTATGAGTCTGTCCTCTTCTCATTTACTTTTTGGGGTCCCTGTTTTGTGTTGCCTTCCTTCCCTTTAGGACTGTATTCTCAGTGCCGGCGCCTGAGAAAGAGAGTGAAGGTGAGACACAGGGATGACGAGTTCCTACATCTGTGACCCACCGTCCTGGTGACAACACGGATGATGGGGACGACAGCGTGAGCTTCCTTAGTCCAGGGCCTGAGACGGGACAAATCAGGGCTGGAGGATGGGAGGGTGGGGGAGGAGAGGAAGGAGACCATAGAGGAAGGGGGAGGGGAGGGGCAGGTGGGAGGCAAGGGGCAGAGGGAGCAAGGGTCCCTGACTGGGGGGCATTCAGGACAGGGTGACACGTGAGTGACGCCCGGTGACTTAAGAGGGAAGAAGTTGGCGGCCTGAAAGGGAGGGAGACAGAAAGCAGGGCTTTTCAATATGAGCATTCATGTTGCAGTGACAGCGGTCATTTATCACGCCCTGAATGGGAGTGCGGAGCCCAGCGCTGCCGCCAAAGGCCTCTGGTTAAAGTTTTACCTGAGTGTGAAAGGGGCCGGGGCGGGCCAAACAGCAGCTCTTGGTGCTTCCGGGGCTGCGGGGGTGGCCCCTGGGGACATGTCTGTTTGGAGCAGAAAGACTCTGGCACCAGAAGAGGGACCATGGGACAGGATGTTTCCGGGTGGCAGACCCCTCCAGGCATCCCTGGCCATTGGGGGAAGGAGTTGCCTCATATACGGGCCTGGAAAGGCCTGCTCCAGGCACTGAATTAGGACCCTATCCCAAATCAATCTTGTGAGCTTGCCAGCAGGTGTGGGAGAGGGCAAGTGGGAGGGGCACATTTGGGCAAGCGATGTCACTGGTGCCCAGCTCAAGATTTTAGGAAAGATATTATTTAGTACTTACCAGGTGTTAGTCATATATATATATATATATTTTTTTTTTGTGTGTGTGTGTGTGGTACGTGGACCTCTCACTTTGTGGCCTCTCCCGTTGCGGAACACAGGCTCTGGACGCGCAGGCTCAGCGGCCATGGCTCACGGACCTAGCTTCTCCGCGGCATGTGGGATCTTCCTGGACCGGGGCACGAACCCGCGTCCCCTGCATCGGCAGGCAGACTCTCAACCACTGCGCCACCAGGGAAGCCCTATATTTTTAATTAGGGTGACCATCCCTGTTTGCTGTCAGGAACGCGGAGGGTTCCTGGGATGTGGACTTTCAGTGTTAAATCTGGGATAGTCCTCGGCAAAGCAGGACGGTTGGTCCCTCTAATATTAATTTGTTTGATTTCACTGTAGCTCTTGGAAAGAAGCACTGAATTTATCTCCACGTACAAATAAGGAAACAGGCAGGGAGAGAAAGTGATGTTCCCAAGGCCACAAAGCCAGAGACTGAGTGAGCCTGGGTCTGGAGTTAAGTAGTCAGGTGTCCAAGTGTGAGCTCCCAACCCTTCCCTTTGCTGCCTGGAGCGTGGAGGCGACGCCAGTGTGATGAACATGTTTTCCCAACAGAGAAACAGGATGATGGGGGCTGATGGGTCCACTGGTCTTTAGGACCCAGTGCTTGAGATGGGCCTGTCCCTCCCTGACTTCTTCGTCTGGTCCACAGAGAGGCCAACAATGACAGAGACTGTCTGTCCCCAAGGTGAGCAGTGCTTTGAGTGTGTGCAGCCCTGGTTTTTGTCCAGGAACATAGCTAACGACCCCCAAGGTCCTTGCCAAAACTCCCAGGCCAACGAGGACCAGAGGAGGAGGTCAGGGAAGGCACACATGCCGATACTTGCAGCCCAGGAGACTTTGCCAAGCGGCCCTACACCCCACCCATGAGTGGCGCCTCGGCGATGGCAGATGAGCGAGGACAGGGGTGAAGCAGCGTTCCTGGGCAGGGACGACTTTGGCCTGTTTTCCATCTTGGGCTGTGGGACAGCTCCATCATTCCTGTGCCCGGCTCCTTCTAGAGCTAGGATGCTAACCCAGGTCCTGGGAGTCACATGGGCTGCCGAGAGGCCATTTGGAAGCAAAGTGAAATCTTCCCCCCCTTCTCCCATTTGAAATCTCTCTCCTCTGGACAGTGCTGATGGAGGCTTTCAATGCAAGTATTTTCTGGATACCCAGTTCATTCCTAGCATTGTGGGCCTCGATCTCAGTCCTGGGGAAACAAGAGGAATGTGTGTGTATGGGGGGAGGGGGGAGGGCGCTGGAGCATCTCTTATTTCTCCTAAGAGAGCAGCCCAACTAGGAGCATGGAACCGCTAGCAGGTGCTCTGCTGCTTTACCCCCAAAGCCCAGCCACTGAGGCCTGGCTGTCTTGGGCATCCACCCCCAGCTGTGACTGTTGTCTCCTGCGATCCTCTCCCAGCTCCTGCCAGAAGCTCTCTGCCTGGCTGCTTGGTCCATTACAGCCCTGGCCCAGACCCCTCACCTCTCCTCATGATGGTGGTGGGACCTTGCTGGGTTTGGAGAATCAGGAAGCCACACTGTCATCCCAGAGCTGGCTGATGGGGTACGAGTGATGGGAACACAGAGGTCTTGGGTGGCGGAGAGCAAGCCCACCAGAAGGAAGTATAAACCTCCTCAAGGACCAGGAGATGGGGGATTCAGAGAAATGTGATGGAGGAGGCGGGAGGGGGAGGCATCAATCAGGAACCCGGGGCCAGTGGTGCTTCCCTCTTCTTTCTGTCCTATAACGTCATCCACTCAACACATGCAAAGCATGTTCACTGAGACCTATTGTGCGCTTGTTCTGTGTTCTGGGTTAGGAGAAAATAGGACATGGTCCTTGCCCCGTGGAGCTTATATTCCCAGGCAGAAAACAGACATGAATCAAGTAAGTTATATATTGTGGTTAATATTGTGAAGTTGATAAATGGGATGCTGAGATAGTAAATGACAGGGGGGTCTGGGAAGGCCTCTTGGAGGAGGTGACATGTAAGTGGAGCCTGAAAGGTGGACAGGAGCCATCCAGGGAAGAGTGGGGGCAGAATCCAGGCAGAAGGAACAACATGTGCAAAGACCCTGAGCTTGCACTGTTTGAAGAGCTAAAGGACAGCTTGTGAGGTTAGAGCCCAGTGAGTGGCAGGTGGACCAAAGATGGAAGGGCAGTTGGAGGCCAGATCCTTTGGGGTGCCAAGGGCTGTGCTGAGCAGATGCGTCGTGGGATGGATTACTTCACTAGGGCAGGGCCTGTGAGTCGATTACTAGATCTCTGTTAAAACAGTAGGTGCTCAATAAATGTGTTAGGGAGCAAGTAGAGGCATTACGGAGGGAGCTGGGTCGGAACTGAGGGGAGATGGGATGTGAGAATGGCTGTGTTGGTGGGTGGGGGCAGAGGCAGCCCTTGCACCAGCTCAGTCCCCTGGGGGCTGCCCCTGTCACCCCCCACCCCCTACTCCGTCCTTGTCCCTCTGCTTGTCTGAATTGCCTTGGAGGAGCTGAACAGGGAGCCTGCGAGGGGCTTGCGTTTGCACCTTGCACGAGGGACATTAAGTGAATGGAGTCCCTCTCAGTTTTTCATGTCATTAATTGGTGATCTTCAGACTCTGAAATAGCATTTTCCCTCTCCCATCCCTTATTTCATTATCCTCAGTTCAATACACTTCAGTGCCGCACAAGGCAGCCTGCTTGGATATATTAGGAATTATTTAAATGAGATGGGGATGTATGGGTAGTTAAAAGCACAGTCTTCTATTCTGCCCTAATTATGTACTGAATTACATTACAATTATTCCCAAATATAAACTTGCTGAGAACCTCAAAAAGGGAGGTTCTGGGAGTATCAGGAGAAAAGTGTCATAGGGCACAGTGCGGGTGATGGCCCTGTGCCCTAAATGGGTTCTGAAGCCCAGGCGTTGTATGTGTGTGTTTGGGCTGTCTATGTCTCTGTTTCTGTGTGTTATCAACTTCCCTGCCACGCTGTGTCCGTTAGGTGTTACTGGCTCAGGCCTTGTTAGCCGTGAGAGAGCAGAAAGAAGTCTTGTCCAGCCTCTGTGCCGAGTGATCTGCTGAGACTCTACCACCCCCCAGCCACATGATCTAGGAGAAGTCTTGTAACCTCCTGAGGCCTCAGCTTCCTCCTCTGTAAAGTGGAGGTGATGCTAGCAGCTCTACCCTACAGCCCCTGGCACCTGAGAAGCTCTTGGCAAATGGCATGAGTTACCATTTTTACTGTTGTTAGCTCACCTGTTGGGTCCGTCATGGTCATCAGCTTCTCTAAGGGGTGGGAACCTCTGAGGCTGCCCTTCCCTCTGGCTCTCACTTCCTGTGCCTAGCTGGTCAGTCTGAGCTAAGCTGGGGGTGCCCATGACTCAGGGCTCAGGCTCCAGCCTTCCCTGTAAGACTCAGCAACACTTAGAGAGCATCTATTCTGCATGGCCCTTTGCAAATGCCTTTAACCAAATCTCACTCAATCCTGGGAGGAAGGCATGGACTCGCCCAAGATGTCTCAGCCAGAAAGTGGCAGACCACGAAAGAGACCCAGGTCTGCCTCTGAGGCCCCAGGAGGTGATAGGGAGCCACTTGGTCC
Source organism: Grampus griseus (assembly GCF_964374135.1). Classification (NCBI taxonomy): domain Eukaryota; kingdom Metazoa; phylum Chordata; class Mammalia; order Artiodactyla; family Delphinidae; genus Grampus; species Grampus griseus. The sequence continues at coordinate 69,957,102 of NC_139008.1, read as the reverse complement.
CCAGGCTAGTGGGTAGGTTTCCTCTGAATTTTTTTTTAAGTACTTTATTTATTATTATTTTTTTAATTTTTAATTTTTCTTTGGCTGTGCCGTGCGGCATGCGGAATCTTAGTTCCCTGACCAGGGATTGAACCGATGCCTCCTGCAGTGGAAGCGTGGAGTCTTAACCACTGGACCGCCAGGGAAGTCCCTCCTCTGAGTTGGTTTCATCCATTTGTTTTATGGGAGGAGCCAACCTCCCCTGCAGCTCTTAAGAAGGGTCTCATTAACCTTTATTAATAACTTATTAATAATTATGAATCATCAAGAGGCTACTGGTGTTGCAGGGCTCCAAGCTGCGTAGCTTCCACTCCTCTTCTCCTGAGACCGCCGCTCACAGCCACTCCTATTCCCATCAGAGGACCCGTTTTTCCCCCTCTCTGGTTATTAGATGGGTGAGATTGCCCAGGGCTGTCAAGGCATTTTCAGCCAGGACCTCAAAGTATGCTGAGACCTTGTAATGGGTTGGATTGTATCCCCCCACCAAAAGATGTTGGGGTTCTAATCCCCGGGACCTGAGAATGTGACCCCATATGGAAATAGGGTCTTTGTAGATAGTCAAGTTAAAATGAAGTCATTGGGGTGGGCCCTAATCCAGTATGACTGTACCCTTATATAAGAGGGAATTTGGACACTGAGACAGACATACACGGAAGGAGGATGATAAGAGAAACAGGGAGAAGGTCAAATGAAGCTGATGACAGAGATTGGGGTGATGTATCTACAAGCCAAGGAACACCAAAATTGTCAGCAAACCCCCAGAAGCTAGGGGAGAGGCATGGGACAAGCTCTCCCTCACAGCCCTCACAAGGAACCTACCTTGCCTATACCTCGATCATGGACTCTAAAACCATGAAACAATGAATTTCTCTTGTTGAAGCCACTCCGTTTACGGCAGCCTTAGGTAATGAACACAGAACTCACTGGTGGGATGCAGGCAGGACAGAGGGAGTGGAGCAGCTGCGGGGTGGCAACCAGGAGCCTTGCCCTGACAGGGGTCCAAAGAATAGTGGTAGGGACCTGTGAATGAGTGAATGTGGTCTTCTGGCAGCTGGTCCTGAAAAAGAAATGACGTGCTTACCTGGCAAATGACCACCTGAGGAGTTCTTTCTGAGTCCGGATCAGGAATCCAGCCAGTGGTTGAGGGGGGAAGGAGCAGACCGCAGTCCCTGGGAAAGGGGATGGGTAGGACCTGGGTCTTATGGTGGGCTTTGGAGCAAAGATGTCTGGGGTTCACCAGTGTCTATCTCTTCTGCTTAACAAGAACTTACCAACGGTCGCTGGGAATGTGGTCTGGCTCTGTTCCCTCTGCCCCTTGGTTCTGACTAGTTCATGCCAATGGGATGTAAGGACAAGTGATGGGAACTACCTGTGAGCTGAGGGAGTTAAGAGGTAGTGTGCCCTCTCTACATGTTCTCTCCTTTTCTGTCTGCTGCCTGAAGGAGGGGACTCCGAGGATGGAACCTTGACATAAAAGACACCTGGGTCCTGGAGTCCCTGCTTGGAGGATAACTGCCCTGGAGAAGATTTTGGAGTGGACTACATTAGCCATGTGGAAAGGTCTAGCCCGGTGCAGGGCGCTTGGCATAAAGCATACCTGGTCACTATTTATGTCTCTTTTCCTTCTAGGATCCAGCTCCCCAACACCAGAGGTGAGATCACCTTGAATGACTCTCTCTTTTCCAAATCAGAAGCCTCTTCCCAATGAGATCTCTCCTCTAAGTGCTCCTGGATTCCCCAAGAGAAGCCAGGGGCCTCCAGCCTGACCTTGGGGTCTCTTTGATTTGCAAGATTGCCTATTTTCATTTTAATAGAAACGTTTCTAATTAAGGTAACTGAAACCCACATGCTGTTCTTGGATGCAACTTTTTTTGTTTTTTGTTTTGGTAAGACAATTTGTGCTAATTAGATGTAAAAATCATTCCTGGGAAAATTATATAATTTACATGCAATTTACAGAATAAACCTTTGCTATTATTTGTGATTCTACTTTGCTATGAAATGAGTAAACAGCATAAAAACAGAACCTGTGAGAAGGTGCTTCAAGGGAAGGAGGCCCAGTGGTCCCAGGTCTTGGGCATGGCTTTCCAGGTGATACACCAGGTTCTTACTGTGGAGGCCCATTCTCCCCAGAAGCAGCCCAGGCAGTACCAGCTGATACCAGCCAGGACCCAGCTTGGGCTGGATTTCAGTTTCGGGATGATTCACGTATGGCTTTCTACATGTTTCAGCTATGATGTGATTCGTGAGTACCCAGGTGTGAGGAAGGCCTCTTGGGAGAGGCTTCACTGGTACCCAGAGGCCTTGTCCTGGTGGTGTTTTTTTTTTTTTTTTGGCTGCGTCAGGTCTTAGTTACAGCACATGGTATCTTCGTTGCGGCATGTGGGATCTTTTGTTGCGGCGCACGGACTTCTCTCTAGTTGTGGTGCACGGGCTCCAGAGCGCATGGGCTGTGTAGCTGTGGCATGTGGGCTTAGTTGCCCCGCAGCATGTGGGATCTTAGTTCCCCGACCTGGGATCGAACCTGCGTCCCCTGCATTGGAAGGTGGATTCTTTACCACTGGACCACCAGGGAAGTCCCCTGGGTGGTGTTTTGATTAGTGATTTGGATGAGGGTTCTAGTGATTTGGATGAGGGTTCTAGGTTGGTTGATCACACTGGTAAATGGCATGAAACTGAGAGGGATAGTGAATGGGTTGGAAGACAGGATTCGACAATCTCTAGACAGGTAGGAGCTATGTTCAAACCTAACAGGAGGCAATGTAACAGTTGCATCTAGAAAATCACCCACTAGGTACACAGAGGGGGAAGGTAAGATTTAGCAGCAGTCTTCCTGTTGGGGTCGCCTCAAGAGACAGAAGCCACACGAGGTATTTTAACAGGATGTATTTTGTATAAAAAACAGTCATCAGAAAACTGAAAGGGTAAAATGTGAGCACTAAGGCATCGCAGGGAACTGCAAGAAGCAGCCAGCTAGGGCTGAGGGATCAAGGGAAGAGCCTGAGATTATTAGAAGCTAGAAGTTGGCTGGAGGAGCCCCAAGGCTGGGGCTCAGACCTCTGAGGAGAAAACGCCAGCTGGTGCCTCTGAGGGGACAGGATGAGGCTGGTTCTGCAAGTGTTAGGAAAAAACTACAAACCAGATTCTGTTTCTGTTACTGGGGTGAAATGCCATTGCCAGGGTGAAGTAGCATGCTGGGGCCATGCTACCCAGAACAACAACTGAAACAAGAACAGAAACAAAGCATGAAAGAGCATGTCCCTTCTTCCTCCTCCAGACTTTTATTCTCCCTCTAGGGCCCCTATTGTTGGAGGAGTCTACCATGGACTCTTTTGTTTTTTTTAATATTTATTTATTTTTTACTGGGGTAGAGTTGCTTTACAATGTTGTGCTAGCTCCTACTGCACAACGAAGTGAACCAGGCATATGTGTACACATATCCCTTCCCTTTTGGATTCCCCTCCCATCCAGGTCACCACAGAGCACCCAGTAGAGTTCCCCGTGCTATACAGCAGGTCCTCACTAGTTATCCATTTCATACCCAGCGGTGTATATATCACATGGACTCTTCTGACCATGGAGAAATATGTTTTGCAGAGTCCCAGCTCCAGCAGCAAAATCAGAGTATAGAAGAATAGGTTCAAAACGGATGGACAATATCTTAGTAACTGACTAAGTTAAAATACCTTGTATTTAAAATACCTGATGGGACCCCAACAGGAAGACTGCTGCTAAATCTTACCTTCCCCCTCTGTGTACCTAGTGGGTGATTTTCTAGATGCAACTGTTACATTGCCTCCTGTTAGGTTTGAACATAGCTCCTACCTGTCTAGAGATTGTCGAATCCTGTCTTCCAACCCATTCACTATCCCTCTCAGTTTCATGCCATTTACCAGTGTGATCAACCAACCTAGAACCCTCATCCAAATCACTAATCAAAACACCACCCAGGGGACTTCCCTGGTGGGCCAATATGAGTCAACAAAATTTTAACGTAGCTATAGGCTGCATTATTAGAAGTACAGAGTCTAGTGTGAGGGAGGGGATAATCACAGTTTACCTTGAACCGATCAGACCCATTGTGTTCAGGCGTGTATACAATTTTAACAGGATCTAGGCCCCCCAGCGTTCACTTAGATAAGGGTCTTAACCTGGGGAGGAGATTCAGAACCAAAGCAATATGAGGAACACATGATCAGAGGAACTAGAGCCCACAGAGGAATAAGTATCATCTTCACACCCCTGAGGCTGCAAGTGGGAAACAGAACCAACTTGGTCTAGATGGTTCCAGGTGGTAACAATAGGCTCCAGAAAGGCAGGTTCCGGGTTGGCATAAAGAAGACTGTTTTCCCTAAAAGAGAAACAAAAATGTTTTTCTTCTGATTGTAGAAGCAATGGCTGTGCATTGTAGAGGACTTGGAACATACATGTTACGGAGATGTCAGCTGGGATGCAGGGAGAGAGACATTATCTTTTAGCGTTCTGGATGAAATGAACTAGGCCCCTCTGTTGCATAAGTGGAAGGCATTCAGAGCACTTGCTAGGAGTTCTGTGCATTTCCCTCTGGTTTAAATTCTCCAGGCTTCCCCTGATTCTTAGAACCTTGACCATTGCTGCCCTGAAACTCAGCTTGCCTGGCATCAGTTTCCCCCTTGGGCCAGGCCCTCAAGTCTTCAGCTTCTAACCCATGTGCTTTCAAGGGACTTCTCCAAAGCCAGATTCTTTCCTCTGAGGACTTTTGGCACTAGCTCCTAAGATAATTACATTTTTCCACCTTGTTGCATACAGAAGAGTTTAAAGAAGCAAATAAAAATCATTTGTAATTATACCTCCCAAAGATGACCACTGTTAACATTGGCCTTTTTTTTTTTCCTGTGCAAATATATTCATTTTTAAGAGAATTGGGACATGGTAAATATATAATTTTGTATCCTGTTTCTCCTTAACCCCCTCCTTAACACATGAGCATTTTCCAAAGACCAATATGTGGTTTTAAAAATATCTTTTTACAATAGTGACCTAATATTCAGTTCTTTGGCTGTATCATAACTTGTTACATTTTGCTTATAACTGATTATTTTTCTTTCATGACCAGTTTTCTTGTTGATGTCTCTGTACATAAATCTTTGTGCACATCTTTGATAATTTCCTCAGGATAGGATCTCAAAGAAGGATTGGCTCAAGTGCTATATTAAACCACCTTTTATTATGGAAAAATTTCAAATATACACAAGAGAGAATAGTATATCAGACCTGCCAGTATGATTATATAACTTCAACAATGACCAGCATTCTGACAATCTTGTTTTATCTATCCCTCCCCATTTTTTTTTTTTTTGGTTGAAATATTTTAAAGCAAGATGTTGTGTCCTTTCCCCTGTAAAAGTTAAGCTTTACTTCTCAAATGGGTAAAATAACTTCTTAAAGCATAACCAGGCTGCCATTTGCACACTTAAACTAATTAACAATAATTCCTAAGTAGCGTCTAATATCTGGCTAGGTTCCACTTTCTCCAATGATCTCAAAAATGTCTTCTCACAGCCAGCCTGTTTGAATCAGGATCCAGACAGAAGTCCACATTTTATATTTGGTTGATGTATCTTGTGAATCTCTCTTAATCTGCACCACCTCTTCCTCCTTTTGAAACTGTGTTCTTTGTGTACTAAAGAATCTGCTATAAAGGATTTTACAGTTCTTGATATGTAATAGAGACTGATTTCTGGGAGGGTTGTAACGATTTGCACCTCCACCAGGGAACACAGACGTGAGAGAGCACATTTCCCATTCTCAGCATTGAATATCATTAAAATTTTTAAAAATCAATTTGATAGGTGAAAGATGGAACCTTATGGCTGCTTTAACCTGCATTTCTATGATTGTGAGCATGACGGAACATTTCTTCCATATGCATATTAGCTGTTTGTATTTCTTCTTTTGTGATTTATCTCCTTCGACCTTTGCCCCTTTTAAAAAGGGGTATTGATTATCATGCTTGAGTCTATAACATAGAGAAATTTAAAATTTTTGTGTAGTCACATTCATTATCTTTTCTTTTGTGAATTCTTCCATTGTTTTTATGCTCAGAAAATCCTTTCCCTATCCCTAAATTCCATTCGCCTACATTTTTTCTCCTAGCGTTCTTATTTGAATTTTTTTTTACTGTTTTAAAATCCATCTGAGATCGCATGTAGTTAGACCATTGATCTAGTACCTTAACACTTCATTTTTTTCACTAGTGTGTGATATGCTTTTACCACAGTCTAATTTCATTTATACACACACACACACACACACACACACACACACACGTTGGTCTGTTCAAGGAGAACTTGTGCAGTCAGCAGTTTTCTGGGCCCCGTTGTGGGAGGTATGCAAGCAGGGACCCGTCAAACACAAGATCAGGCTGGGATCTTCTACCCCTGGCATTCTGGGGGTTTCTGGTTTCCCTACCCTGGGAGGACCTGTGTGCCCTCCATCAGCTGTGGAAGCAATGATGATTTCCCTTCCTCCCCCTCCTTCTCCTATCCTTCCTGCCTACGGGATGGACCTTCAGTCTCTGTTTCTGTCCGTGCTCATGGCTGGGGTGTGGAGCCTGGACCTCACCAAAGAGGCCTGGCCTGAAGGACCTGAAGCCCCCTCAGCTGGACAACCCACTGGTCGCTCTGTGGACCCACAGGATGACTAGGCTCAGCTCTGAGGAGAAATGAGATTTGCTCACTTTCCCAGATATACTTTGTCCTCATAGCATTTGCCCCAACTTACAATTACAGTCACTTGTGTTGTTTGCCTCTCCACTAGACTGTAAGCCTCCAAGGAGAGAGGTCTTGTATTTCCACGTCTGGCACATGGCAGGCACATAGGAGCTGAAGGAAAGAATGAGTGAATGGTCCTTTGGAACTTATGGGTGAGGGCTACGGTGACTTCCTAAGCTAAGCCCGGACCGGAGACAGTCATATGACCACAACAAATACTCTTTTAGGAACAAAGGGACAGAACATCTGAAATGGAGATCTGTCCCTGAAAATCCAGTACAGCTGGTGGTCACAGGGAGGGCTGGGTCTCCTGAATCTCAGGTCCGCGTGGAGCCGTGAAAGTCACCCGTTTTGACCCTGAGCTGACATCTGACGTCTAGAGCTGATTATTTCTCCTCTCCATGAGCACATTCCTGACAAAATGGGGTCTGGAGACATTTGCATCCAAACCACCAAGCACTTTAAATGCTGGGGCCCGGAGGCCCGATGGGTTTATTAGATTATCATTGCGGAAGTTAATAAAGAATTAATTTCTCTTCATGTGACATCCAAAGGCAGTTATTCCAGGAGCCTGTCCATTTACACAAAGCCAAGTATTTGTCAAGTGTCAGAGGCAATTCCCAGGTCCCAGCCCCCCCCTCAATAATTCTGGATTAGGGACAGCCTGAAATGACATTACACAAATTTTCTTTCGAGATGCATTGAGCTCTGGGGACCACTCAGGAATTTCAGGTTCCTGAAGGTTATACTGTCAGCAAAAGGGCTGGGGTAGGGGGAGCTGGAGCTACTGCAGCTTTCCAGCTGGGCCAGCTCTCGAGGGGGGGAGTGGAGGAGGGAGGGGGAGGGAGACATGGACAGCCATTAGTCTGTGGAGGCCCATTTGCCTCCTGAAAACAACTTACTTACGGCCATTTGTATCGCAGACCTCTCTCCCAGCTTGATGGTTTTTCCTTGTTCTTTGACTCGGGCCCAGGGAGGGGCCATGGCCTGATGGGGACAGCAGGACTGGCCCACGTCCCCTGTGGCAATATATTAGGGAAGGTCAAGGCACCATCAATCCCTGTCTTTGGGTTAAGTGCTGGGAAGTGGGGGGCACTGCAGGAAAGGACTCACTACTAGACCCTAAAAGCGAGTTGTGGAACAGTCACTTCAGGGCCATGGGGCAGAAGTCTCTGGGGCTGGGCTGGTGGGAGGGGGTCCTGAACCTGGTCCAGCGGCATCAAGAGGCTGGTGTGGAACAGCCCAGCCCTCGCACCGGAACTCCAGACATGGGCATTTGGCCATGTCCTAGACACCATCCCACAAATGTCCCAAACTCAACCCCACAGCTCCAGACGCTCTCCCCTCACATACCCAACACTCCAGCCAAGTGGGGCTTCTCCCTCGTTCTCCAAGCACACCAGCCCCTTTCAGACTTCTGTGTCGTCTCTTTCCTTGGAATGGCTTCCCCTTCCTTCCATATTCGTTGTTTAAGATCTAGCCCGGGGGTCACCTCCTCTGTGAAGGCCTTCCTGATTACCTCAGGAAGAATCAAAGTCTCCTGCCAGGACCACAGTTACATATGCAGCCCCGCTGTGCAAATTAAAGGCCTCCACCAACCGTGCCCCATCCGTGGTCACATCTTTTGTTAAATAGAAAGTACCTGTGTATGAACTAGAACAGGTGCCCTTCCCCTGTCCCCACCCCCACAATAGCCATAGTCCTCACAGGGGCTTATGGTTTGGTGAGAGGAATGTGGGTGAAATTTCAGCCCCAGTGACCTCCTTAGCTGGCTATTTTTGCGTAGTGCACAACCTGGACAACCACACATGGCAGCCCTGCTCTCTCATCTGAGATCCTACAGCCCTCTGTGCATAACTGTGTGACCACGTGTATTTGTTTCCTATTGCAGCTGTACCAAATCACCACACTAAGTAGCTTAAAACAACACAAGTCTATTATCTTATAGTTCTGGAGGTCCGAAGTTTGAAATAGGTTTCACTGGGCTAAAATCAAGGTGTTGGCAAGGATGTACTCCTTCTGGAGGATGTAGGGGAAAATCTGTTTCCTTGCCTTTTCCGGCTTCTTAGAAGCCACGTGCATTCTTCGGCTCCTGTTGCCTTCCGCCATCTTCAAAGGCAGCAACAAAGCATCTTCATCTTTCTCTCTCTGACTCTGACCCCTGACATCTCTTTTTTGATTCTAACTCTCCTGTCTCCCTCTTTAGCCCACTTGGATGATCCGGGATAATCTCCTCATCTCAAGATCCTCAATTTAATCGCATTTGCAAAGCCCCTTTCGCCATGTGAGGTAACATGGCATCAGGTTCCAGGGCTTAGGACATGGACAACTTTGGGGGCCATTATCCTGACTATGATACCATGAGATCTCCGTCTATCAAAATTGTTTCTTCCACTGACTCTAAAGTCTCTGAGAGGAGAATCACTGCTGTGTTCACTGCTCTCTTTAGAGCCCAGCACAAGTTTGACACAGAATAAATGTTCAAAGAATGTTCATTGATCAAATGCACAAGCGTGTGGACACACAGGCCCTCCTCTGGGAGACAGAGGCAATAGATAGGAGACACCTGCCCACAGCTTTTCTCAAAGAGTTGCTTGTAGTCCTGCATGGTTTACTTAACTGGGGCAGGACTGCCTCCAAGGTACACTTAACGATGTCTGAAGACATTTTTGATTCCCAGAGATGCTGTTAAACATCCTCCAATGCACGAGGGCATTAACAACTTAACCAGCCCCGATGTCTACAGGGCTGAGGTTGGGACATCCTGGTTTACACCAGGACTGAGTGGCTGGAAACCCCAGGAGGCGGCTGTGGCTGGGATCTGCTCTAGACATCTCAACGTGCCAGGTACCTTATTCCTCAAAGGGCTGGGTTTATCCGACTCCAATCTGCAAATGAGAAAACAGACCATTGAAGGTGCAGCCACTTGCCCAGGTTTTACAGCTAGTCCCTGATGGGGGTCAGGTTTTGAGATCAGGTCCCCCTGCCCCACGCAGTGAGCACATGGTAAAATGACATGGGCAAAGGGGACGGCCCCCTCCGCGCACACTGGGCCTGCCTGGCTTTTCTGCTCCCTCTCGGATCACTCCTTCTCTGCTTTCCTGATCATGCTGCCTCTACTGAACCCCTTTTCCCTGTACCACAAGTGTCTCCAGATTCGCTTTGACTTCGCCTCCTTTTTTGCTCTACCTCGGTGACCTCAACTGCCTTCCCTGTGGCACAGCTCTTAAAACTTTGTGTTAGCAAAACCCTCTTTTCCTGAGTGCCAGGCCCACCCTTTGCCTTGTCTTATGGACCTACCAGCTCTTCTTATCAGCACAGCCCGGCTCTGATCCTACTGCCACTCAATAATTTTCAGCGGTTCCTACGAGCATCACCTAAGCCCAGCATTCAGGCTCTGTTCTGGTCAAGCTGAAAAGCTCACTGTTTTCTAAACCCACCTTGTACTTCCTCAGTCTTGTTTTTGCTCAAGTTCTGCCTCCCATCCCGAACACCCTTCTTGGTGCTCGTCTTCATTCTCCTGGTGCCCTCAGGAGTGGTATAGATTTGCATCAAACCTGCAGGTCAACTTGTGGCTTGGGAGCAGGAGGTTGATTTAATAACTGTTTTGTTTATTTACTCTGCCAATGTTTATAGACCACTACTAGGTCACAGGCACAGGGCTGGATTTGAGGCATGTGGAAGTGGATGAGAAAATTGTCTTAGTTGTCATAAAGCTTGCAGCCTCCAGGGCAGACAGACACGGACAGCTAATTTTGTAATTGTTATATAGTTTCAGTTGTGGTTGGAGCACTGAGAAAAGTTTTGGGGGGAGTGGGAGGCTAGGTCAGCAGAGGTTCCCCGAGGAGGTGACATTTGGGTCCAGGACCTGCTGGTCATTGTCTAGACCGAGCAGCAGCTTGAGTTGCCAGAGCCTGGACTGCTAAAGGAGGGGGGCTCGTTGCTGAGGTAGGTGGCACAGCCAGGGTTGGTATAAATCAAGCAGACCTCTGCCAGACCCCCTGGGCTCTGTGCAAAAGTTACCCCGAGCTGTGGTTCCTGGCCAGCCTTGCTCAGATGCCATTAATCTGGCTTCCAGGAAAGGCATCAGGCTGGGCAGGGGCTGGGGGATGTGAAGGTAGGGGTCGGCCACATGGATGAAGAGCCCAGCGACGCCAGGAATGGTCGTGCCGTTGCCATGCCAGCCCCTGCTCGGCTTCTTACCTGGAGTGCCACCTGGTTCCACGAGTTTCTGACTGATCGCCCTTGTGCTTCAAAGCGCCCACCATCGTATGTAATTGAACATTTGCTTGTGTGATGGATTAATGCCTGCCTTCCCTACCACCTGTGAACTCACGGGGCCGACTCCAGATGTTCACTGGACCCCTGAACTTTGTGCTGAGCCTGGTGGGTGCTCCGTACACACCTGCCAAGTGAATCCGGATCCCTGGGCTTGCCTCTTCTGTAGCCCAAAGTAGGGTGTTATAGGCCAAATCATGTCCCCCCATCATATGTTGAAGTCCTAACCTCCAGTACCTCAGAGGCAATTAAGTTAACATAAGGTCATGAGGGTGGGTCTTCATCCAATAGGACTGTTATCCATATAAAAAGGGGGAAATTTGGACACAGACACACACACACATGTACCGAATGCCATGTGAAGATTGGAATGATGTGGCCACAAGCCAAAAAACTACCATAAGTTAGGAGCGAGGCCTGGAACAGATCCTTCTCCAGGGCCTTCAGAGGGACCTTGGCCCTGCTGACACCTTGATCACAGACTTCTAGCCTCCAGATCTGTGAGACAATAAATATCTGTTGTTTAAGTCACTTCGTTTGTGGTACTTCCTTAGGGCAGCCCTGGCAAACTCATCTAACGCCCCTATAGGAATCCCGCATCTAGGCTGGGCCTCTGCCTGGCACAGGGTGGCAGGGGATGTCTGGGTGATACAGGAAAGTAGGGAGGTCTCATTCCTTCTGTCAAGCTAACCCCAGGCCTGAGGCCCCGTGGCCCAGGCAGAGCAGGGCCATAGTTCTCGCCCACTCCTAGAGTCTTGATTTGCAAATCAAAGGGCCTATTCCAGGCAGGTCCTTGGGCCACAGGGGGCCCAAGAGAAGCTTCATTCTCCAGGCCCCTGTAGGCCTTGGTTGGATGGATCTGGGGGGTCGGTGAGGTGGCCGGAAGGGAAGCTCGGTTAGCAGACAGGAGCCAGGTGCATCTGAAAGGGGCCCCTTCGTTCCCTGCATGGTGGCTGCAGCCGCCACAGACAGACATCCTGGACCAGGTTAACTTTTAACCACGCAGCTCCGGGCCTCAGCTGCTGGGCCTGGGGCTCCTGCTGGCTGGTGAGCAGGCCAGCTTTTCTGCTCTTGTCTCCGGCGAACCAGAGTCCCTGATGAATGGCTTGCATACCCCCCGCCCCGAGTCCTGCCACCATGTTGAGTGCTGGTGTCCCCAGCCAAGATGAATGGGCGCCACTAATGAGCTGGAGGCGGTGGCACGGTGACCCCTGACCTCACGCACTCTGAGCCAGCGGCCTGGGGAATGGCTGCCCCCAGCCTGCTTAATGTGTCGGGCTGGCCTCTGAAAGGAAAACACATTTATTGCTACTTAGAGAAAATTGATCTAATTGGGCTGGAAGCATTCTGCTGATGGAACAGGGAATTTTTATTAGGAGGGTGACTCAAGTTCAGCCAAGGTATCCCAGCTGGGAAGAGGCAAGGGAGTGTTTCTAGGGATTTCACCCCCGAATCTCTTTCCAGCTGATATGCAGTATCTAGAAAGGTGTGGGTTTGAATTCAGACTGTGCCGCCTACAACCTACATCCTAGAAACCTTTGGCAATTTCTCCCAGGCATGATGCCTTAACTATAAGATGTAAAAAAAAAAAAAAAAAGAAATTGTAACATTCTTGCAGACTTTTTGTGAGAGGGAAATGAGATTACTCATGCATCAGGGCCACGGGACTGCCCTTAGCAGGAGACTGGATCCAATGGGGCCTGCACGAGCCAAGACTACATGTGGTTTCAGTCTCTTTGGCCAAATCCCCTGCAATTCAGTAATAAACCAGCCAAATCCTTGTTGGCTGCAGTTGAGGTGAGTCATTTGAGATCTATTTTTAGACCAAGCTCTGGTCCCTGAAATGTGGGGACCATACCCCCTGATAGCCTCAGAATCACCCTCTGGCTTCTCCACCAGCTCTTACTGCAGCCAAGTCTTAATATCTCCTAAATGTTCCTAAACTTCCCTTGACCCTGTTATTCCTTTTCTGGGCTCAGTGCATGCTGTCATGGTCCCTGATTGCTCTGACCGAGGGACCATCCCCACCTCCTCCCTGGCCTCTCATCTGCTTCCACTCTGGTCCACACTCACTCTCCAAACCAGCCCACCCTCCATACGAGCTCATCCTGAACACCAGTGAATTCTCTGCAAATGGATCTTTCTGGAACACACTTCAATCTGGTCACTCTCCAGCTTAAAACACTCCATGGCTCCCCATTGCCTCCAGGGTCAAATCCAAATGCCTTAACCTGCACACGGGGCTCATCCACGTAAGTTAGTAACCAGATCTAACTTAGCATCGCCTAAATCGAGACGATTTTATCCAGGACAAATAGTAAATTGCATGGAATGCCCAGTTCACAGACATAAATCAAGACTGTCCTGGGCAAACTGGGAGGTATGGTCACTCTGCCCATCATGACCTGGCCTCCATCCCATCTCTAACCACCCATTGTGCGGCCTCCTGTGCTTCCAGCAAAGCCCCCAATACCTACGCCTTAGCACATGCTGTTCCCTTTGCCTGGAATGAAGGCCCTCTCTCCCCATTTTGAACTGTGTTCTTCAAACCCTGGCTTTGATGTCATTTCTGCAGCTCTTCCCGACTCCCATTGACACTGAAAACTGTTTCCTTGTCTATTAGTCCTCTACTGCTGCATAACAAATACCTCCCATCGTAGGGGTTTAAAACAGCAAATACAGTATCTAACGGTTTTTGTAGATGAGGAATTTGGGAGCACCTTAACTGGGTGGTGGAGGTTCAGGATCCCTCATAAGGTTGCGTCAAGAGGTTGGAAGGGGCTGGGGAGGGGGTCTGATTTCAAGACGATTTTCTCACATGATGGTGCTGACTCTGGGGCTCTGGATCACACCCTCATCCAGGAGTTTCCCAGCACTGGAGTTCCTCCTCTGCTGTCCCCCTGGGGACACTGATCTGATCCCGCTAGAGCTGGGGATGGGGGAGGAAGAAGAAATTTCTAATATTAATAAACCAACCTGCTTTCATTTCCTAGTTCAGTGATTTCTAATAAATTTTATGGGTGCCCTTCAGGGACTCCATATCAGAAGGCACCCCATTAGCAATTCCTCTGGGATAGACCCACTTTTAGCCACGAGGGGCCTGGACCAGTTCAGCCTCATGGTTTGCAGCTCTAAGGGAGGGCTTGAAGCTTGGTATGTGGCAGCTCTGGCCATAGGCCTTGGAAGAGCCCTTGCTTGGGACCTTGGGTCCCCTAGAATCTTGGGCTTACTTCCTTAGGATCCTCATCCTGTTCTGTGATGCTGTGTCCTTGCTATAAAGGATGTGGAGAGCTGACTTCATTTGGTCTGCTATTGGCCACATTTTTCCGGTGGAAGGGCTCCCTTTTTTCTCAATTATTAACCTAGCATATGGTCAGAGGATAGAGTTAGTACTTGTCTTTGATTCCTAGATGTGAACCATTCCTCCATTCTTCCCTCCCTCTAACCATGTGTATCTATCCGTATCCATCCACCCAACAAATATTTGATTTTCTTTCCTGCTATTCTTCCCTTTCCTCATTCCATGTCACTGACACGGACTTCTTTTCTGTTCCTTGCATTACCAAGCATATTCTTGCCTCAGGGCCTTTGTCTTGGCTGTGCCCTCTGCCTGGAATGTTCTTCACCCAGAATCTCACATAGTCAACTCCCTCACCTCCTTCAAACTTTGCTTAAATGTCACCTGCCAACGAGTTCTTCTTTAGCACCTTATTTAATTTTTTTTTTTTTTTTTTTGTGGTACGCGGGCCTCTCACTGTTGTGGCCTCTCCCGTTGCGGAGCACAGACTCCGGACGCGCAGGCTCAGCGGCCATGGCTCACGGGCCCAGCTGCTCCGCGGCATGTGGGATCCTCCCGGACCGGGGCACGAACCCGTGTCCACTGCATTGGCAGGCGGACTCTCAACCACTGCGCCACCAGGGAAACCCCCACCTAATTTAATTTTGTAGATTGTACCCTTCCACCCCAACGTCCTATCTCCCTTATCCTGCCCTTCTGCCTCCCCCCACCCAGAGTATTTTACCCTCTTCTAATAGCCTATTTACTTACTTATTATGCTCCTTGTTGAGTGGAATACAAGCTCCATAAAGAGAGGATTCTTTATTTTGTTCACTTAGAGCGGTACCGGTACATCATAGACAGCTGTTAAATCTTTGTCAATAAGTGAATATTTATTTAGCACCTCCTGTATACCAGACATCATAGGCATTGGACTAGGCACCAGGAATATAGCAGAGAACAA
Organism: Grampus griseus; assembly: GCF_964374135.1. NCBI lineage: Eukaryota > Metazoa > Chordata > Mammalia > Artiodactyla > Delphinidae > Grampus > Grampus griseus. Next base: position 69,941,792 of record NC_139008.1, on the reverse strand, counting down.
GGCAGGGGAGGTCTCTGCCTTCACAGGACTCACTAAGGGTCTAATGAGTGAGATGGGCAATGAACATAACACAGAAATGAAAGGTAACTATTGATCATAATTACTGATGTAAAGGGGGAAAAAAGGAAGATGTATGATGGTGAATACAGGGGAGACCTACCTTAGTTAGAGGGCATATCAATTTCCTGGGGCTGTTGTAACAAAGTATAACTAGCTATGTGACTTAGAACAACAGAAATGTGTTCTTTCACCGTTCTGGAAACTAAAAGTCTGAAGTGAAGGCTCCACACGCTCTCTCTTCCAGCTTCTGGTGGCCCCGGGCCTTCTTTGGCTTGTAGTCACATAACTCCATCATCTTTGCCTGGCATTGTCCTTTCTGGGGACAGATTTCCCTCTTCTAATTATAAGAAGTCATTGGCTGAGGGCCCACCCTAATCCAGTATGATCCATTCTAATGTGATTACATCTTCAAAGACCCTATTTCCAAATAAGGTCACATTCACAGGTCCTGGGGCTTAAAACTTGAACCTGTCTTTTGGGGGGACATAATTCAACCCACAATAGGGGGTCTGGGAAGCTCTCTGACATTTCAGCTGATACTGAAACTGGGGGCTGGCTAAGGAAAAGAGGATTATGAGTGGAGGAAGAGACCAGATTTATGGTTACGGGAGGCAGTGGGTGAGGGAGGGGGAATTGGATGACAGTAGTTAAAAGGTGCAAACTTCCAGTTATAAGGTAAGTAAGTACTAGGGATGCAATGTACAAGCTGATAGATATAATGAACACTGCTGTACATTACATGCTAAAGTTGTTGAGAGTAAATCCTAAGGGTTCTCATCAGAAGGAAGAAAACATTTTTCTCTGTTTCCTTAATGTTGTATCTCTATGAGATGAGGGATGTTCACTAAACTTATGGTGGTAATCATTTCATGATGTATGTAAGTCAAATCATTACGCTGTATACCTTAAACTTACCCAGTGCTGTATGCCAGTTATATCTCAATAAAACTGGAAGGAAAAAAGAGCAGAAGAGTACTCAGGAGCCCAGCCCTGCGGCAGGGAGAGTGGACCAGCGCTGTGCATCCCAGTGGCAACCTCTGTAGACCTCAGTCTCTCAACTTAGAGCCTGGCCTGACCAGGGCACGGGGGAGGGGTGGATGGGTCTAGATAGTCTCCCAGCCTGGCAGCAGTACCGTGGCAGCGATGGGCTGAATCAGTCACGATGGATCCAAATGCAACTCTGCTCTTGTACCTCCCCTGCTCTGTACTCCTCCTGGACTCCCCAGGGCCCTCAGGACAAAATCCAAACTGACCTCTTTTCCCCTTCCTCAGCCTATAGAGGTGGGAAGAAGGTGTGTGAGGGGGCTCCCAAATCATGAGTAGCTTTGGGCAAGTCACCTCATCCCTTAGTGACTCAGCTTCTTCATCTGTAAAATGGAAGGAAACAGCTTCTGCACTAGGTTGTTGTGAGGACTGATGGAGATCCTGATGGAGGTGAACTGCTGAGCCTGGCTTTTAGTGGGCTCTCGATCAGGTCTTCCCCTTCCCCGCCAGGCCCTGAGACCCCTGCTGTTACCCTCCCCTGAGTGGGCATTAAAGCCCAAAGCAGAAGGCCTGCCACCTGGGAGCATGTCTTTGGTCAATGTTCTGGGAATGGAAGATCCAGGTGCCTGTCCCCACTGTCATGCCTTGATGTTTGGAAGATGCTTTTCACTTCTCCCAGGGCACTCCTCCACTCACTGGAGATCACATACACCCAAGTGCAACACGGATAACTAGAAATCACCAGGAAAAGAAACAGAGGAAGAAGGAATGCTGGGAAATCAACACTAGCATGATTGATAAGCTCTCGTCCAGTGGTTGGACCGGGGTGGTCAGGACGCACCTTGGTGAGGAGCTCGATGTTTCCAGGAAGGAGGGAGCTGAGACAAGGGCCACTTGCTCGTCTGGGTGGTACCACTCGAGCAGGCTTGCTGGCTTGAGGGTGATGGGAGGGAGAGCTGAGTACCTTGCACTGCGCTTAGTGTCTCAGGACTGTGCCCCCAACCAGCCTGGAGCTCCTGGGGGTGCAGGAGCCAGTTCTTGGGGGTCCTCACTGTGTCCCCAGCCCCCAGCATGGGGTCTGGCCCTGAGCAGGTGAGTGCTCACTGGACGAATACACACATACGTGAGACTTGCATCCTGCGTTCTCTTATTGGACCCCACGTGGCCAAGGCACGGCCTTAGCTTAGGTGTCTACAGAAGCAGGCTCTGAGTTGCAGGGGGCAGGCAGCTTGTTTGGGGCGTGATCCCAGATGTGCTTGTAGGAGAGAGGGGACGTGAGAAGAGAGAGGAAAAGGAAACACGCGTGTTACTGGGCAGGTTACCTCTGTGGGCAGCGGGAGCCCAGTCATACTGGAGACTCTGGGAGACTGCACAGGACATGCACCTCTAGGTTAGCTCACCTGAGGACCGAGGCAGCTGGGGCTTTTATGTACCAACTCACGGCCATCATTGTTCGAGGTTTACTTTGGAGGAATTTACTCCCTGGCCCTTTCGGCTCCGAGCACACTGGCCCGGCTGGCTCCTGCAGCCAGGAGAAGCCCTCCCTCCTGCTGAAGGGCTGATGGTTCGGGGAGCAGCTGCAGGTGGCCGAGGAATCAGGAGTGCACGTGGAGGGGAGTTGGGCAGGGCGCTGGGAAGGATCCCAGGCTCCAGAGGCCCCTGAATCACAAGTCTTTGGATGAGGCACACTGATTCGGCCTGACCATGTCCAAACCCCCGCTGAGAGTGGCTGATGGAGGAGAACCTTCCTGGGTCCACCTGGGCCTCAGAGCCCAGAGTCTTGGCTTGGGTCCTTGTCACGTTCCCATCCCAGCCTGTGTCTGGCCCTGCACTCTGGCAAGAGGGGCTGGGCGGGGAGGAGGGAAGGCATGAGGGTACCAGCTGGTGGACTTTGGCTCTTCCCCAGACTGGAGCAGAGTCGAGTGTTGAAGTGGGGATGAAAAACGAGCAGCCTTGTGTGCATTAAATATTTAATATTCTCTCCCTGGGAGGTGTCAGGAAAAGGACCCTATAATAAATACTGCGTGGGACAATTCCATCACAGAGCTCTCAGTTAATGGCCTCGTTTGCTCTGACAGAAGCATTACGGATGCCAGGTCCGTGGCGTGTTTCAGACATGTGTCTCCCTCCAGCTTCGGACCTAGGAGGGCAGGAGACCGGCTGGAGAAGAGGGTCCTCCAGGTTGCTGGTTTTTATGCTAATACTTGTAGAATTAGTGGAATTATGGCTGTGCGGGAGAAAGTTTCATCTAACAGACACACAATGCTTGGTATCTACCGGGCCCTCTTTTAAGTGTTCCATGGATATCAATTATTTAGACCTCACTACTACTGTATTATCATGATGATTTCCATTTTAATGTTAGGGAAATTGAGGCCCAGAGAGTCTGCTGAACAATTCATCCAAAGCCACAGGGCTAGTAAATGGCAAAGGCAGGATTTGAAATGGAAAAGGCAGGCCTGTCTCCTGCCCCAGTCTGTGCTATGTTGCTCTGGAGCCAGATGGCTGTGGGGATCACAGCTCCATTGTTTACTAGCTGTGTGACCATGGGGAACGAAGCTCCACCTTTCTGAGCTTCAGTTTCTGTGTCTACAAAACTAGGGAGATATTGGTCCTGTCTCATCGAAGTTGGGAGAACTGTATGATGAATTGCGTGTAAGGCTTTACTCATCACACCGATAAAAGTTAATTCTTATCAATACTGTTTGAAACCCAATTTTGTCATTTCCTGGCTGTGTGACCTCCTGGCAAGTGACATGACCTCTCTGAGTGTCAGTTTCCTTATCTGTAAATGGAGTTAAAAGTCCTATCTCCCAGGGATACTGGGAGTGCCCTTTGACCTCTAAGCCTTGGACTAAGCAGCCCATCTTCTGCTTGGTCCTGGGAATGGCCCTGCGTGCCCCTGTGGGTCAGGCCTGAACCAGGTGGTCCCAGCGTGTCTCGGTGGGTCAGGCCTGCATCAGGAGACCCAGGGTACCTGCAAATTCTCAGCCCTGTGCCCCTGGCTGGTACCAAGCCACCCTGTGCTACCCGACGGATGGTGTGCAGCCCCGAATTATAACTGAACTGCTGAGGATGAGAAAGGGGTGGCTTGATCTGAGCTCCTTGCAGCGAGAGAACCCATAGCCCTGTGTGTTCAAAAAAATGTGCCGGAGTACAGGGCAGCCTGTGGTCCCAAGGCTCTGGGTGGCCTAGTGTCGCTCTGGCACCAGGCATCGTTCTGTTGGTGATCTTGGCTCTGGGCACAAATGTGCAAGTCTGCTGCCTCTGTGGCGGCTGAGTTCAGGATGCCCCTTACTCCTAAGGGTAGAGCGACTATCTGGAAGGCAATGTTCCAAACGTCGTTCCAAAGGTCGCAGGCTCTGGGGGGCCCCGCCCCTCATCCCAGGGGTGCTATCACCAGCTTATTTTATACCTCTGGAGCCTGGAGCTGGTGGTGGAGGTGGGGAGGGAGGGCGAGATGGGGGGAGGGAAGAGTGCTCAGTCAGCAGCGGCGTTATGGATGGCCGCCTGAATGTGAGGGGAAAGGGACCCTCGGGCTGCTCCCCGGTGCCCCAGGCTCTGCCTGACTGGGAGCAGTTGAGATGTGCTTGACTAATTTATATTAATTCAAGACCATTAATGAGGAGCTATCGTCTCTCTTTTCTCCTCTCCATCTCCTAGCAGGAAGACAATGCTCAGCTTCCAGTGCTGAGCTTTGCTGGCTCCCAATTCCTTGTATAATAAGTTCAGAATAGGAATCCAAATCAGGCAGCTCCAGATCCTGACTCCCACCTGAATCCCTCACCTCCACCCCAAGAAACAAGCTCCCAGGGTTCTTTTCTTCCCTAAGTGTTCTCCTAATGAAGAAGAGAGCCCCAAATCTGCTGTGAAGGTCTAGGGGGTGATATGGAAGGGCGGGGATCCAAGGGACTCAGGTGCATTTGCAACAACCACACAGTACGACCTTCAGAACAACTTCCTGCTTGCGCCTGAAACTGCTGGAGGAGTAAGAGAGTCTCCTATTGCCGTGTGCTGTGGATTCCCTGTCCACAGCTTTTATTCCTGACCTAAATGGAATTTCATAGTGGGTCTGTGAAGTAGAGACAGGACTGATGGAATTATCCTTAACGGAGGAAGAAAGTGAGGCCACCCCCCAACAACAACAACAACAAAAACCCACCAAGCTGAGCCCAGGACCCAGGACTCCTGAATGCAGGCACACTATCTCCTCAAGCCACAGGGGGAGATTTCCGACTAATTATCTGGACATAATTGTTCAGTTTCCATGGGACCGGGGACAAGGCCAGGCCACAGAGCTGCCTGTCCCCAGGATTGGGTATGACAGGAATCCCATTGTAGGGTGTCTCCAGAGGCTATGGGTAGAGGTAGTAAACAGTTGCCCAGGTGCAGTCCTCAGGGAGCAGACCAGGTGCTGGGGTGTGCAGAGGCTACGGGGACAAGGCCTGTGGGCAGGGCCCAGCCAGTGTCCAGAGGAGGCCCTTTGGCAGTGCCTTTCTGCTTTCAAGCCTCAGTCTTCCCATCTAGACACTGGGAATTTTCTGGTACCTCTGTGAGCATCAGCCTGCAGAATCTTGAGTGGAGCTTTAAGGAAAGGAAGGCCCTTTAGACACCGTGCCTGTGGGATTCCGGTGAGGGACTGTGTGTATCTTGGACCCTAGACGCGGCTGGTTGTGGAGTTCCAGGGCAAGGCCAGGGAGGCTGCAGAGCCCTCCTCCAGCTCCCCCAGGCCTCCGCTGAACAGCAGTGACTTAATTCCCCGGATTTTGCTTTTGCGCCTGGTTGACGATGTTAAACTTGGGGACGGCTGAAACACTCACACACAAATCCACACAAATGATTTCTCCCAACATTTACATATTTCCTTTTGAAACCCCGTGAGGCTTTTCTCCAAAGTAATGGATTTTTCTCCCACCCCCTTGTCTGGGCCAAATGTATTCAAATCTGGTCAGAAGATTCCTATCAGCTCAGCAGGGCTTCCCTCCTGTTTCCTGGCAAGTCAGCATCCTTTTTATTCTCCCCTCAGATCTCTGCGTAAAAGGGAGGCTTTCTATGCGAAAGTTTTGCTGGGACAGACAGACAGACTCGATGTTGCCGGGGGTCTTTGATAGCCCAGAACACAAGACCTGACTTCAGGGGCCTCAGAAACTTCATCAGCCGAGGAGGGGGATGAGGAAAACAGGATCCTGCTGAAACCGCCCTTTGAAATCCCCCAAATGATGTTTGATGTGCCGGCGCCTTTCAGCCTAAGCCATACCTTTGGCATCAAAAGCAACTTTTGAAAAAAAAAAATTAGCTATTTTTTAAGGCACAGAAGGAGTAAATTTAATATTAAGTCCTAATGGCAGGAGCCTTTGAAAAGACATTTCTGGACTTCATTTCATACTCCCCCTGATCTAGCAGTACAAGCTTCCCCCCCGCCCCCATCTCTTTCTCCCCCACCCCCTTCCCATTAATTCTTAATCCTCCTCTTTCCAAATCCTGGGCCTCTGTGACGGCAGGTCAGGGTCTGGCATCCTCCAGGGCTGCAATGACTTCCAGCAAAAGGAGCAAGAGTTTTATTCCCTTGGCCACCCAGATCCCCCAGCTTTTAAAGCACTAGCCAACCTCTGAAAATTTCTTCGGCTTTTGGCCTGGAAAGGAGATGCTGCAGGAGTTGCTAGTTCTGGGAGCTCGAGCCACAGCCTGTCTCCCCATGGTGAGAGCACTGACCACCGCAGGTGGCCGCCAGCCTACAGGGACTGGAGTGGGAGATGGAGAATCAGCCCTGAGGGATCCTGGACTACTCCAGGGCCCAGGAGCTCACCCAGCTCAGCCCATCCTGGCTCTCCCAGCTCAGACTGGCCCAGCTCCCCAGTAAGTCACTTGCCAAGCTCTGATTCTGGAGGGGAACTCCCCTGAACCCACACAAGGGTTTCTGACCTGCCTTGGGAATCATCTTTCCCTTCCTCTTCCTTGGACCAAGGCAACCAGAACCACGGACAGTTCTGGGCCCGTCCAGGTCTGGTTGCGGGGCTCACTTTACATCCTGGCCTCCCTCTGAGTGGTAAGGATGCCTTGTTGGACTAAAGTGAGCTTACCTTTGGGGGACGGGCCAGCCTGTTCTTCCACATAGGAGCCAGCATTCAGGTAGAAGTTTTCTGAGGGATCCTAGAGATCATGAGGGATGGAAAAGGAAAGTGTGCAGAAGGAATCCAAGGTTTCCTGCCTGGAGAGATGGGGGCAGTATTGCTGGGGACAGGGAGGTTGGGGTGTGTGTGTTCAGTGTGGGGAGAGGGGGGTTGGGGGACTCCTGGAGGAGCAGGGCTGTGTGATGAGCACATGTATCTTACCTAACTCATTAGGACTGTCCCATGCCCACCAACCCATCCCTCTCATGGCTTGCCTGAAGGAACTTTCCTGAGTACAATTGTCCTCATATCCATCCCCTGCTTAAGACCTTCCATGGCTCCCCATTTCCCTTCCAGTACAGGATAATGTCCTCAGCCTGGCAAATGAGACCTTTGAGGATCTGGCTTAGTCAACCCATCCCATTCCATTGCCTGGTTCCGTTTCAGCCATGCTGTGCATCTCACATGTGCCCTCCGCGCCTCTGACCTGCAATCCTCTCAGCGCAGATTCTCTCCTTTCTCTTCTCCTCCTGGGAGAGACCCGCTCTTTGGTCAAGGTTCACCGCCTTGGTGAAGCCCCCGCTGATCTCAGGTACTGTGTTTCCAGTGCTGGGTTCAGACATCTCTGGCAGCATTAACTTCTTGCCTTGTGGTTGTTTGCACCTGTCTCTCCCCAATGCTTCTGAACAATTTCAAGATGGAGGCTGGGTCTTATTACTCTTTATATCCTTATCAGCTACAAATCCAACCCAACCTCGTCCCCCTGAGCATCAATAAATTCTATCATCCCCATTTTACAGATGAAGAAACTAAAGTTCAGAGTTAACAAAGTTACTTTAAGTAACTTGCTTAAGGTCATACAGTGAATCAGTTGAATATCTGCCCCACCCCAAAAGAGGACACACTACAATAGAAAAGGAGACTCTTGGAGCTCGAAGGCCATTTTTGAAGCTACAGCTTTCAGAGATGGTCAAGCAAAGCCTTCCAAGCAAAGCCTCCTTCCGTTGGACATTTTTTTCCAATAGGGTGGGTGGCCCCACATGCCCTGAGTGTGATGGTCTGGATCTAGGCTGTCCCAGGTCCCTGGCTGGTGGAATTGGGCATCCGAGACCATGGAAGGGAGAGGAACCTGAAGACAGAGCGGAAATGGGGACATGCACTCAGTATTTTCTGGGTCCTGGAAGCACTGCCCGTGCCTGGTTCTGAGACGGTGTGGAAGCTCCAGGCCATGGCTCCCCCTGATTCATGCTCCCCCTTCCCCCCAAGGCATTAGCCCTTTATGACTTCATATTAATCTGCAGGCACTTATTGCTCTGCAAGGCTGTTTTGACAAAAGTTCATTATCAAGACTGCTAAATGCTTTTAAAGCATTGATTGGGCAAATTATTACATCACTGGGGTAGACACTGTGTTTGAAGATGGATGGTGTTGCTCAGACCATCTGAAATTTTCCTTCTTTTAATTGGATCGATCCCCAGAATAAACGAAGTTTAATTGAATTTTGAGGAAAATTGAGCAGTTGTTTGTGAGTCTCTGTCGATAGGCATTATTTCAATTACACAGTGATAAGTGAGCGGGGGTGGGCGCTGGTGGTGGGATGGGGTAGGCAGGATCGAGCGCCACTGTACTCAGGACTGGATTCAAATTTCTCTGAAGTGAATCCCACTCCTTCAGTAAATGTTTACTGAACATCAACTTTGCGCCCCAGCCCACATCGGGCCAGCTCCCTCCTAGAGGGCCACTGGCCACTCACTAATGGTGTAGCTCTGGGCAACTTAGATACATTTGCTAAGCCTCAGTGTCCCTGCCTGTGAAATAAGACTGTGATGGCCCCCGTCACTTGGGGTTGATATAAAGATGACATGGGATGAGGCAGATGCTGTCCCACACTTAGAGCTGGAAGGCTGTGCAAGTCTAGTGCCATCCCAGAGAGGAAGCAATTGTGGACACACAGATGGCAGAGGATGAGGAAAAGCTTACTGTGATCATTGCCTTGCCCTTGGTTTACTGTGGAGTCTTTCTCTCCTTCTCCCTCTGTCCCCTTGTCTCTGAGTCCCTTTCTGTCTTGGCCTTGCACTCTCAGGCTTACTTCTTTTTCTCTAACTCCACCTTTCCTCCACCTTGCCCTCCCTCCTCCTCACTTATTTAACTGTGAATAGGACAGGGTGCTGTACGGTGCACACAATGGAACCTAAAGGTCCAGGGCGTCAGGGAAACCACCTGTGAGGAGGCAACCTTTAACCTGAGACCTGGAGAAAGATAAGGTAAGTGAGCAAGCTGTGTGTGTGTGTGTGTGTGTGTGTGTGTGTGTTTAGGGGCAGGTGTGTGTTTATGGGTGTGTTATGTCTCTGTGTGTGTATTTATGAGTATGTGTGTGTTTATGGGTATGTGTGCATGTTTATGGATATGTGTGTGTATGTGTTTATGGGTGTGTGTATGTACTTCTTGACTTTAACACCTCTGCTTTTGTTAAGAGCTTGACGACACCATGTCTTTCAGCCTCTTTTCTGAGAGTTCAAGTTCTTCATGGCTGCATCCCTCAACCCCCATCCTCGCACCAGAGCCAAGTACTTGGATAACACACACCCTGTAGGATGTGGCATGATTTGGATATTTTCCTCACTTGTCACTAATTGCAAACAATAAAATAAAACATCAGATTGCCTCCAAGACTGCATTGCCATTGAAATCAAGTCCATTTCCATTTAAACAAGTTTGTGAAACATGCTCATTGGAAAGACATGTGTTCTCTGCACATGAATTCAGATGACAAATGCCTTTTCTATTTTCCAGAGTGCATTTTTCTCTTCACTGGGAACTGTGAACTTCTTGCAAGAGCCTGTGTAACCTCTGGAGTCAGCTTGAGCCCTGATTCCATTTCCCCTGGTTACTCTTCTGAGGAGGGAGTCCAGGAGAGACAGGGTGGGTTGCTTTAGGGGCTGCAGCCTCCCTGGCAAGAGGGTTGAGTGTATGTGACCCCAGAGACGTACCACTTCCATGCTCAAAATCATGGCTGTCTGTTGACCACAGGATAAAGGCTGAGCTTCTCCTAATGACATTCGAGGTCATTCGTTTTTACCATGTGGCTCCTGTCTACCCACTGAGTTTTTTTTTTTTTTTTTTTTTTTTTGTGGTACGCGGGCCTCTCACTGCTGTGGCCTCTCCCGTTGCGGAGCACAGGCTCCGGACGCGCAGGCTCAGCGGCCATGGCTCACGGGCCCAGCCGCTCCGCGGCATGTGGGATCTTCCCGGACCGGGGCACGTACCCGCGTCCCCTGCATCGGCAGGCGGACTCTCAACCACTGCGCCACCAGGGAAGCCCTACCCACTGAGTTTTTGGCTGCTTCTTCATCCCACTAGACTTTTTGCATTACCCTAAACACCCTATATCTTTGCAGATATTATTTCCCCTACCAGGAATGCCCTTGAAATTCATGCCTATAAGGTGAACATATCCTTCTGGATCCAACTCAAACATTATCCCCCTGGGAAGCCTGGCTTCCTCTGCTGGGATGCCCCCTTCTCTATATTCTCCAAATGCTGTATCCACACCTCTATTGGAGCTTGTTCCACAGGGTATACGAAATGCATATTTACTCATATAACCCAAATAAAACCAAGGCCCCACATGGCCCAGTCTCAGCCTGGAGTTGCATTTAAAGAACCACATATAGCAGTCAAAGGAATTTAAAGCAATTTAAATCTTTTATTGGTGTCTCTCAATGAATGCCAGAGAAGATCCAAATCCTAATTCACAGCAGCACTTAAAATTCTCTTTCCTCATTCCTCTGGCTTTCAACTTCTCCCTCCCTTCACAGCTGCCCTCATGATTAACTCCCAACTAAAAGTCCCTCTAAGCCAGATCACTCATGGCTCTTGATTTCCTTGTTAATTCTCTTCCTCTCTCAAGTCCTTTCCCCCTCCTAAGTGGTTTTTCCTTACATTTTCCCAAATGGGAGTGAAAAAGGAATCCCAGGGAAACTACTGGCAAACTCAGAATCTCCCAGATGGCAGAGGAGGAAGAGGGTCAGAATAGCCAAGGATAAGCTTCTCTTTAGCAGTCTGGGTGGGGAGGTTGCAAACACTTACAGTTTAATATGTTTCCCCTGGTGCTTGTTTATCTCTACTGTTGGACTTCAAGGTTGGCTCTTCATCCCATTCCTCTGGGTCTGAGCCCCACACATAGGGCTTTTCACCAAATAGTCACTCGAGGTTTGTTCCCACAATTCTTCTCATACTGAAAAACTGAAGCATCAAATTGGGTGGATTGAAAAGTCTGCAGGTTCAGCCTAGACCCTTTGGATGCCATACTGGGGGATGTGGGGCATGTGTGTACTAGGACACTTGTTCTAGTCACTACCCATTGCAGTCTGCGTCCTGATGGAGTTTGCTTTCTTTTATTTTTTTCCATGGCTCACACTTATTCATTTTTCATCTATGAATGGATAAATTATTTTTACATGTTCTCTGCATTTTGAAACAGATTTTTAATTATACATTTTCAACTGTTTTAATGTGAACATATGAACAGCTACTGAAAATGCAGATAGAAGCACCACATTTCCAATTGTTTGTCACGATATTTGCTTTTTTGCAAAATATTCCAGGGATGTGGTCTCCCACATCCACATTTGTAGGCTGTTTTGGAATTTCTGCCAACTACATGGCCAGTGTTGTGAAAGCTGAGAAAGAGAGGGTCTGGAGCTTGTACAGTCATTGTTTGGATGGGTGCATTCTGGAGCATATCCCTGGTCAAGCTGTGTATACGGCAGGAGTGGTGGAGGGCTTGAGTTTATGTACAGGGCATCCAACAGGCCAATGAATAGTGTTCAAAGGGTAGGCTTGGGATTGATTAATTGATTGATCTATTCATTCATTCATTCAATAAATTATTCTTGCACATCTACTATGTGTATGGAATCCCAGATCAGGCCTGGGATTTTATGTGATGACTTTCCAAGCCTGGAAACAAGTACTGACCAGGGGCTTTGGGACATGGCCAACCTGAGTCATCATGGGAATCAGATGGTATGCAGAAAGGCTAGTGTATACACAGAATGAAGTCTGAGGCCTAGATTCTTATGCATGGAGTGAGGGGAGGGACATGAGAGGAGCATTCCAGTATCCCCAGACAGAGTTTTGGGGTATATGATCAGTTTCATGGTGGTCATGCAAATTTTTTCTCCTTCCCTTCTTCCCTCCCATGTCCATGGAAGGAGTATAGTTATCTTCTCCATTGAATTGGACTTTGCCATAGGCCTTGCTTTGGATTCATGAAGGGTGGAATACATTTCTTTATTCCTTGACTTTGGGCTTGACTTTGGTCAATGGAATGTCGGCAGAATCTAATCTCTGGCCTGGAAGTCAGCCCAGCCAATTGCAGCCTAGAGAAGACAGATCCCAGATGATCTGTAGGCACATAAGTGAAACATAAATGATTATTATTGTACGCCTCTGAGATTTTTGAGGGTGTTTGTTACACAGCAGTAGCTGGCTGATACAAGGATCTGGCAGGCACAGAAGCTCCTTGAAAGGCTATACTAAAAGGCTGCACATGATTTTAAATTCATGCCTCCTTTGATAAGTACACAAATCTCCTACTCCCCTCACTCCAGCTCAGAGATGATAACACATCCTTGAGGGACTGTGCTCTCTTCTTTCCTATTGAGCATTACTGTCTTCTAGACATCTTCACTAGCCAGGGCATTTTGGTTAGATTTACTTCTTATAGTTTATGCTATGAAAGCAGTAGGTGAGATTTTAAATTTCCAAGAGATCAAGTCATATTAGGAGATTGAGGATACTTTCCAAAGCAAGGCAAGTCCATTGACTGACCTCCTTAAAGGCAGGCTGAGCCCAGGGATGGCCTGGAGGTTGGCTCTACCCCAAGATGACTATGGCAGGCCTGGATGTTTGTGGGCCAGCCTAGGGCCTGTGCATTCAGGGTTAGGGCCTAAGGACAAGATATGGCTTGATATATAGAGTCAAATAGGGGTCCAGCATCCTAGAGATAGAGTCATCCCCAAAGAGCTCAAGGCTACTCGTGATCAGGCCACCTCCTATTTGGGCTACCTGTGGCCAGGGCCTTTCTACCTTCCCAGGATCCACCATGGTGGGCACGTATAGGCCTTCAGCTTGGACCTGATTCCTCCCAGATACGCCAGAGGCCTTAGAGTGACCCTGAGGATATAGGCAGAATCCTTCCTCCTGCACCTCAGAAGGGTCCATGCTCTTGTGGTCTCAAAGGACCAAATATGCTCAAACCCCATCAGCTTCCTCTGGGAAGACTTCCTTGACCTCCCTGATGGGACACATCTTTTTTTTTTTTTTTTTTTCTTTTTTAAAGCTTAGTGGTATTTTTATGGAGGAATTTTAAAATTAATTAATTAATTAATTTCTGGCTGTGTTGGGTCTTCATTTTCTGTGCGAGGGCTTTCTCTAGTTGTGGTGAGTGGGGGCCACTCTTCATCGCGGTGCACGGGCCTCACTGTCGCGGCCTCTCTTGCTGCGGAGCACAGGCTCCAGACATGCAGGCTCAGTAGCTGTGGCTCACGGGCCTAGTTGCTCTGCCGCATGTGGGACCTTCCGAGACCAGGGCTCGAACCCGTGTCCCCTGCATCGGCAGGCAGATTCTCAACCACTGCGCCACCAGGGAAGCCCTGGGACACATCTTTTAAACACTTCTTCACAATTCTAAATCTCTGCACCTGTTTGGGAGAGTATTCAATATAAATATAACATATAATTATAATATTATGATATATAATATAATTGAATTATCTAATCTGGTCCATCTCCCCTGCTATCTTATTAACTCCATGAGGGTAGGGCCTGGGTCTCTTTTTGCTTGCTCTTTTATTCCCAGTTCCTGGCACAGTAGTTTGCATAAAGAAGGTGATCAATAAATCGATCTTTAGTTTGGTGATATGCATCTTCTTATCAACTTTATTCTCAGTGACAAAGTCTGGGGGAGAACAAGCAGTGAGGGACAATAATGACACCACAGTTACAAGAGTCAGTGTTTTTTATTGAGCTCACATTATACTCTGCACACTGAGCTAAGCCCTCTTCAGGTATTTATTCACTTAATATTTGCAACGGCCCCAGGAAGCAGGTTCTAGTATCCCTCTTTTAGAGATGAAGAAATTGAGGCTGAGAGAAGTTCAGTCACTTACCCAAAGTTACACAGCAGGACGTGGTGAGGCCAAGATGAGAACACCTGGGACTCTGTATCAGTTTCCTATGGCTGCTGTAACAAAATTATTTAGTGGCTTAAAACAACACAGACTTATTATTTTACAGTTCTGAAGGTCAGAGGTCTGAAATGGGTCTTACTGGGATAATATCAAGGTGTTGGCAGGGCTGCATCCTTTTGGAGGCTCTAGGGGAGAATCTGTTTCCTGGCCTTTTCCGGCTTTCAGAGTCTGCCTGCATTCCTTGGATTGTGGCCCCTCCTCCATCTTCAATGCCAACAGGGTAATATCTTCAAATCTTTCTCTCTGTCTGATACTCCTGCCGCTGTTATAAGGACCACTATGATTACATTGGGTGATCCAGAATAATCTCCCCATCTCAATATCTTTAATCATATCTGCAAAGTCCCTTTTGTCATGTAGGGTTTTGGGGATTAGGATGGATATCTTTGGGGGGTCCCATTATTCTGTTGACCGCAGACTCTTGCCGTGTTGCCTCCCTTTTGGATTCTTCTTCGAGGGCCCCATGCAAATCCCAAAGGGCCCTCTCATATCTTAAATCTCAGAAAAGAAGTCCTCAAACCTGCTGATAGGATGGGCTGGAGGTCACAGGGCAGCTCTCACCCCTTTCTTGGAAGGAGGGAGGTGGGCGGCAGGAACAAAAACGCATAGCACTGAAGCCCCAGCCCTGGGACCACAGGATCCTCTCTAGGCCAAGCTGATCTTCAAGGTAATGTTTGATATTTGCTGACTGGCCCCACCAGGCTGTAAGTGTAATTTAGGACAATTAAAACGAAATGTTAGCAAGTAGTATGTTTCCCTGCAATGATGAGACTCTAGCGTTGTATACAGCTGAGCAGCTGGGTCCCTTGATCCATCAGAGGGGGCCGATGCCAGCCTCCAAACTCCCTGCCGATCTCCCATGTGGAATGAATTAACATGGCAGGCATAATTTCCCCGGGTCAACATGCTTCACCCCGCAGATCTGTCTCCTTTCAAGCTCGGGGAAGGCTGCAGCCACCTGCTTGCCTGGCATTGGAGACCTTGTCTGGGCCTGTCTGACCACCCCCTGCATCCCCAGCTTTTTCTTCTAGTTGAAACACCCCCTTCCAGTCTAATCACCAGGGGGAGGGGAACACAATCAACTTGGGTGTAAAAATCTAAAGTCCTTCGGAAAATGCACTTGAAACATAATCCCGCCTGTGAACATTTCCCAGTTAATTATCATCCGCTCTATTTTTGGCATCAGGACTGAGCTGGTGGGAGGGGGAGGGGGATGGGGGGGTGACATCTTCGTCACAATACCAGTTTTAAGAGTCGTTTATCTTGTCTTTTAGACTAGTTATCCCAAACTCACCACTAGGCTGTCACACTTCCATGCTCCAATAAATGTTTTAAATCAGCCGCTCACTTGGTGGCAGGGGTAGTAGCAGCGTCCCTGGCTCGTGTCTAACTAGGGCCATCCATCTATAATCATGGCACTGAGGGGAGGTGGTGCTGTTTGGGCCTCCATGAATGATCACGCTTATTTATATGCAAATACGCTTGACAAATCAATAATGTATGATTTAGCTGTACAGAGGCTGGCAATCTCAGGTGGAGACTCCACCGAGGCTCTGTTTTGGCTCCTGTCCCATCCCACCAGGCCTATGCTTGCAGCTGCCCTTCCCCATGGCCACCAGATTCTAAGGTTTCCAAGTTTAAGGTTTCTTTGTTCAGATCAAGGAACTTATCATTGTGAGGGTCTTCAGCCCTATCTCACACTCTGTTCCAATTAAGACTTTGTCCCTCTCTTAAACGCAGCACATTATTAATTGAGCAAATATTTATTGAGCATCTACTATTGTATCTCTCTCTCTCTCTCTCTCCGTCTATCTATATCCATGTAGAAAACAAATCCTTGTATAGCACTTACTATGTTCCAAAACTGTTCTTGAGTGCTTTACATATACTATAATTTAATTCTCCTAATGAGATAGGTACGATTATTGGCCCCACTTTACAGAGGGAAAAATCATGTCGTTCTATTATCCAAAGCTATTCAGCCAGAGAATATCAGTGCTGGAATTCAAACCCAGGCAGTCTGGCCCAGACTCTCCACTTTCATCCGCTAGGCTTTGCTGTCAATTGCTGTGCCGGCACTAGGGCTACAGCAATAAACAAGGCAGACAGGTCCCTGACCTCATGGAGCTTTAATTCTGGTGGGTAGATGAAGGGTAAGAGCAAAATATAAAACAATGCAAAGCAACAGCAAAACCCATATAATTACACAACTAACTAGTAACTCCCAAGTCGTGTTAATTGCTATGAAGGAAACTGACAGAATAAAGAGCATAAGGAAGTCAGAAAACTCACCTAGCTGAGCACAGCCCTGTTGGGGTGTGGTCAGTCCAAAAGCAGGACGTTAGTCTGGCTTTGACCACTCCTGGGGACATCTAATTTGGTGGGGGAGCCTGGCAGCAAGACTTTTAGGCGCAGAATATTGGGTCATGTTTAAAATCTGGGGAGAAGGTTGGTGGTGGGGAGAGATGTGTGTGTGGGGGGCGATGTAGGCCTCGAGAGAAGGACTTTGACGTGTAATAGGGAAGAACAAATCAGACTCCATATTAGGTCTGTTTCTTTTACTTTAGCCTTTGCATTCTATTGCTTTTGCTTAGAGTTAAGAATGTTGCCTGTAGCCTGAAATATACAGGATAGCCCATTCTCAAGGCTCTGACCTTTAAGGGTATAACACTTTTCTATTCATATAGAGATAAAAAGTTGCAGAACAGAGAAGAACATTTGTGTTGTTGGAGGTTTACAGGAACATCCTGACCTGACCTACATGGACAGCTGCAAAGGATTCCTACACCAAGAAGTTTGCAACAACCAACTACACGCCTCCCTCACTTTGCCTTTAAAAATGCTTTGCTGAAAAACTTTGGAGAGCTCTGGTTTTTTTAGGGGGCATGAGCCACAAATTCTCCTTGCATGGCCCTGCAATGAACCTTTCTCTGCTCCAAACTCCTATGTTTCGGTATTGTTTGGCCTCACTGTGCGTTGGGCACATGAACTTGCTTTTGGTAATAGACACAGTGAAGGCCTAATTCACTCCACAAGAATTTACTGAGTGGATACTACGTGCCAGATGCCTTTTCTCAATCAACATCTACAACAACTTTATGAAGTAGGTGCTACTATTATCCCCATTTTAGAGATGAGAAAACCGAGGCCCACTGTTAGTGACTTGCCCAGGGATCACACAACCAGCAAGTGAATGGTGGAGAGGGGCTGGCATTTGAAACAGAACCTCTGTCCAATTCTCCAGTTCTAATCCTACGTCTAACTTAACACTAGCCCTAAGCTGGATCCTCTAGAGTATGCTATATCCTGTCCCCAGGGTTCTGTCCCCATGTCTCCAGAGCAACTTCTCAACCCCACCCAGACTCACCACCAGTGCTTGGATGCAGCAGACTTGGGGGCCCACCACACCCAGAGGGGAGTCTTAAACCCATTGAAGTCTCCCCAGGTCCCTCAAGATGAAGCCTGGTATTCAATGCCCTTTGAGCTCCAGCCAAACTGAACTTTGTGTTTGAGTTCCCTGGGTTCCCCATCCCCCTGGCTCTGGGTCATTGCATAGGCTGTTCCCTCTGCTGAATGCTTTTCTCTCTTCCTCTTTGCTGAGAGAACTTTGTCTTTTAAGTCTCTAACCACATGTCATTGCCTCTACAAAGCCTTACCAGATTCCCTTGTAGCAGACTAGCTGCCCCTCTTTATGCTTTCATCTGCCCTTAAGTGGTAACCATCCTCCAAGATGGCCCCCAATGATCCCTGCCTCCTGGTATCCATGCCTTTGTGTAGCCCTCCCACATTGTATCAGGGTTTATTCTGTGACCAATAGAATATGGTGGAATGATGGTTTGCAACCTCTGAGGGTGGGTCATAAAAGACATTGCCATTTCCACTTTATTCTCTTGAGTTACTCACTCTGGGTGAAGCCAGCTGCCATGTTGTCAGGGGACTCAAGCAGCCTTACAGAGAGATCGATTTGGAGAGGAACTGAGGCCTCCTGCCAACAGCCAGCACCATCTTTCCACACACATGAGAGAGTCACCTTAGAATTGGATTCTTTAGCCCTAATGAAATCTTGACTGCAACCTCACGAGAAATCCTGAGTGAAAACCACACAGCTAAACCACTCCCATATTCCTGACCTACAGAAACTGTGATTGATAATAAATGCTTATTGTTTTAGGCCATTAAGTTTTGAGGGTCATTTGTTAAGTAGTAATAGACAGCTAATACATCTCATCAATATAATTTTCCATTTTGTTTTCTGTCTTTCATGCTTGACTGTGAACTCCGTGAGGGCAGAGGCTGTGTCTTTTTCACAGCTGTATCCTCAGCACTTAACACGGAGCCTGGCACATGGTGGAGAATCATAAGATGATTGGTAAGTGAATGATTGCAGGAGTGGGAGTTCCCAGAGGCATTTCTGAGGGAGAAGGGGCTGGGCTGGGTCTCCTGATTCATCTTCCTGTGTAGCCTCAGAAAGGGCGAGGGCCTTCCTGAGTGGACCATGACATTTCCCACCCCCTGCTTACTTCTGTTCCATCCCCGTGGCTTGGGAAGTCAGTGTGTGATGGCTTGAACCAACTCCCTCTCTGTAGAAGTTTCCAGGAACCAGAAGGTAGAGGCAGGAAGCAGATATTCTGCTGACTTGAAAAAGCAGTGGTGGGCTGTGTCCAGATGATAGGGGGGCTCATCAATTCCAGTTAGCAGCTCCCCTCGTGGCTGGGGAGACTGTTCTTGCCTCGTCTCCCAGACTATTAATGCCTGTGCTCCCTAGCCCACGTGGCCAGGCCCAGCTCTGGGCTGGGGACATTCGCTTCCTGCGGGGCTCATAGCCATGAAATATTCAGTGCCAGCCACTTTCCCTCTCATATTTCTTCATATTCAGAGTGGCCACTCAATTGATATGTAAATAAAGTGCACCAGCACTGAGCCTGTCCTGCACTGCATTATTTAAGCCGCGAAACGATGCATCATCCGTCATGGGGCCCATTGGCGGGACCCTGCTGGGCACCGGGCAATAAAGCTCGCAAGAGCCTCATCAGAAGCAGCGGGTGGCCTAGTGCAAGTTCATTTATGCATGAAATATTCAGCCAGCAACAGTGCCAGCCTTAAACATCAGTAATTGGGGGGTTTCTATTGCTCCTAACTAGTGCCTCTAAATTATTGCAAAAGACTGGCCAATTTTCAAATTACATATATTTGTCATGCTCTTGTACCTTTCCCGAACTAACTGCGATGGCCCCCATGTTGTGGCTGCTTGCACACTCACCGTGGTGAGCCATGCCCGGTGGAGCCGGGCGCCTGTGCAGAGGCGAAAAGAGTAGGGGCTTCATCAGCACAGCAAGCTCTGTGCTGCCCATCCCTGTCACTCTTCCGGTTTTGGGCAGTGTCTCTCACTTTGGTCTCCTTAGTGGGGTCATCTTCATGCCTAGGCCAGGTGTCTGAGACCCTGGGGTGGGGGGGGGGGAGGCTGGCAAACATCCCCCAGGGCTCTCCTAAGAAGGGTTGGGCCCAGCGTCTGCCCTTGCAGGGACTTGCCTAGTTCTGCGAGGTCACAATTCATTTATTGTGCATCTTTTCTGTCCCAGGCCCTAGGTGAGATGTTGGCTGGGGATACAGATATGAGCTAAAAGACAGGTTGCCCCAGCCCTTAAGCAGCACACAAAGTTAATAGCTCACAATCCCATTGAGATTACTGAATAATCTTTGGGTACTATGTTATGTTGGCGTCCCTCTGAGGTGGATCCTGAGACCAGAATGTGAATGCAGATCATTTATTTGGGAGGTGATCCCAGCAAACAGTGGTGGGAGTGGGGAGGTGAGACAGGGAAGGGAAGGAAGTTCGTACAGGAAGCATTCATGAGCTGGGTGACTGGGGTTCAGCCCCACTGTGCTGAGTTAGCATAGGGTACACCTCAGACTGACTCTACCCCGGGGGTGAGGGAGCGGGGGTATTTATCCAATGACTCCGTCAGTCGCTTGGAGGGACAATTCAGAGAGGTGCCCTTGCCTGTGGCGTGGGAGGGGTGAGTATAAAGGCAGTTTACTTGACACCCCCCCAGTGTCACCGCTGGGAACTGGCAGTATCAACCATCTGATGAGGGAGTTTCACATTTTTCTCTCTGAATTCTGGCACACGTCCTGTGTGTGTGGGGGGACAGAGTGGGAGGAGGTCCCTGCAGAGGGCCCAGCCCAACCTGCCCAGGGAGCTGCTGACCTTTTGCACAAAGAGGTCTTGCCCCTCTGTGAATAGCTGCCTGCATTGGATGAAGGTGGAAGGAAGGGGAAAAGAGGAAGGAAGGGGTGCTAATCATCTCACGATCATTTCCGGATCATTTCTAATTATCTCAAGAATGTCTTTTCACCCGGCTGGTACCTCAGCCTTCAAGTCTCTGTAAAGCGTCACCTTGAGCGAGTGCATGAGTAGATGATGGCTGTGAGCAAGGTATTATGATTCCTCCTGTCACAGATGAGGAAAATGAGGCTGAGAGAATCTGAGGGAATTGTCCACTTGGTGAAGTCAGGGCTGGAACCCAGCTCTCCACCCCCAATGCCCTCCAGCCATAATTCCCTTTCTGCCCCTTTTCCAAACCCTTGGCATTCTGCCATTTTCAGCATTAACATCCCTTTGAAACAATACCTGGGAAACCTCGAGGCCAAGTTCAGCCTTGAGATCCACAGGAGACAAGATTCCAACAGCTGAAGTGCCCATGCATGGGACAGGCAGGAAAGGGTGGGTTGAAATTCTGTTCTCCCAATGGCCATGCCTGGCAAGCCTGCCAACTCTGTTTCCTGCCCCACCAGGGACATGATGTCAGCATTGATTCCCAAGGCTTAACCACCAAAGGAGTTTAAGATCCTGAGGAGAAGAAAATATCCAAATATCCAAGAAACCCTTCAGGGCCAAGACCCTTTTCTGATAAGTTCTTCAAAGGCATTTCCTGTGTAGTCATAACTTTTTTTTGTTGCTCATTGCAATGGACTGAAATTTGTTTTAATCCTTCTTTTGAAGAATAAGACAGATGAGTCTCCATGGGATTAGGTGATTTTTTAAAACTTTAAACATTTTGAAATGATCTCATATTTACAGGAAAGTTATAAAAATAATTCAAATAATTGCTGTATACTTTTTAACCCAAATTCCCTCACAGTTAACCTTTAACCACATTTATTTTATCATTTTGTGTGTGTGTGTGTGTGTATAAACATATAACTTTTTCCCTGAATTGTCTGACATAAGTTGTGGACATGATGTCCCTTTGCTTTCAATATATCAGTGTGTATTTCCTAAAAATGAGGAAATTCTCATATAACCATAATCGCAGTAGAACTTTCAAAACCAGGAAATTAGCATTCATACAGTACATCACCTAATCTACAGACCTTATCCAAATCTCACCAATTGTCCAGTAACGTGGATAAAATGCCCTTGAAGGAGGAACATGGGGCTGTGGGGCTGGGGTTAAAGAGACCTGGTTCCAGTCCTAGCTCCTTCCCTTTTTAGTCTGGGGACCTTGGATAAATAACATATTCCACACTAAGCATTGATTTCTTCCTCTATAGAATGGGAATTACAATAGGACCTTCCTCTTAAGATTGTTTTAGAATTAAGTGAGATAATGCCTGGAAAGCACTTACTCCTGTACCTGGCAGCCAGTCCACATGCAATAAACTGTAGCTCTTGTTATTGATGGCATAGGGACGCCTTGCTGTAGAGTGCCATGCACTGCAGTAAGGGCATTCGACACCGCCTCTGCCTTCTCCAGGTTTGGGATGGTGAATGAGGCTGTTGACTCTAACTCTGGGTCCATTCCTGACTAGTTTGCTCCCTCTGCCTGTGGACAGCTGTGGCAGATGCCACCGATGCCCCATGATACACCCCTTCATCCCATCTCTGACTTGAGCTGTATATATTGTGGGAGGTTTCCATGCATGTGGAGAAAGTCCCCTCCCCCACCCCTTTTTTACTGACGTGTAGTTACAAGGTTGTGTTAGTTTCTGGTGTACAGCACAGTGATTCAGTTATACATATATATACACATTCTTTTTTGTATTCTTTTCCATTATGGTTTATTAGAGGATACTGAATATAGTTCCCTGTGATATACAGTAGGACCTTGTTGTTTATCTATTTTACATATAGTAGTTTGTATCTGCTAATCCCAAACTCCTAATTTATCCCTCCCCACCCCCTTTCCCCTTTTGTAACCATAAATTTTTTCCATGTCTGTGAGTCTGTTTCGGTTTCATAAATAAGTTTGCGTTTGTCATATTTTATTTACTTTCTTTGGCTGTGCCACATAGCATGAGAGATCTTAGTTCCCTCACCAGGGATCGAACCTGTGCCTCCAGCAGCAGAAGTGTGGAGTTTTAACCACTGGACTGCCAGAGAAGTCCCCACGTATGCCATATTTTAGATTCCACACATACATGATATCATATGGTATTTGTCGAGAAAGTCCCATTTTCAGTGCTCACCGTGTCTCCCAGCTCTCCGGTTTCAGGCCTTTCTCCAAAGCCTGGGGTGTGGGGAGTAGGGGAGGGTCTCCTCATTCCCTGCTCAGGTGCAGCCTGCAAGCATAAGAGAGAGAACACCACTGGGGGCAACCCACAGGAGTCGGTGGGTAGATACCCAGCTTCCTGTTCTCTGAGGTACTTTCTCACCATCCCCACAGGGTCCCCAGTGGGAATGAGCCCCATTTGCCCACAGGGGTAACCAGCTTAACCAAACCCACCTCATACTGGCTTTCCATCCTCCTGTGCTTTACTCTCCCGAATCTTCATGTCAGGGATCACCTCCCAAGTAAACTACCTGCATCTAAGTCCTTGTCTTCAATTCTGCTTCTGAGGGAACGCTAAGGCAAAAGCCCAAGGAGCTTTGAAAATGTCTGTCATGTCCCTCATTTCTTCAACCACTCCTCCTAGGACTCCGCTTCCAGCCCCAGGCTCATTGACTCAACTCCTCAGCCGCTCCTTTGTTACGTTTTTTCTCATCCTCTGGATGCCTGGGGGTCAGAGAGGAGTGCCAGAGCACAAGTGGGGCCTGACTCTCAGATCTCCCTCCAGAATACCTCTGGGCTTCACCCCTCCTCTCTCATCTTTCAGCCACTGTCTTAGTTTAGCTCTGATCCTCTCCCAAGAGGAATATTGAAAGTGTCCCAACTGCCTCCTGTCTTGAATCTCTGTCCTTTCATCTATTTTGTACGAGACTTCTCAACACACAATTCTTTTTTTATGTCTCTACTCTGCTTGAAGCACTATTGGACCTACAGGGTGAAGCCTTATCCCACAGCCTGGCACACAACGTTCTGGTCAACTTCTTCAGTTTCTCCCACCTTCTTGCCAGTTCTGTGTCTTCCAGGACTCCCAACGTTCCTGCAGGTCCCAAACACACCAGCCTGTCTCATGCATACATTTCCATGTGCTGTTCTCTCTGCCCAGAAAGTGCATCTACCCTAGTGGGGCTTGGGAAATTCCCACTGACCTTCAAGTTTCATCTCAAGCATCTCAAGCATCACTGCCTCTTGGAAGCCCCTGACCATGTCCTCCCTTGCTTCTTTCTAGCATAACATTTATTGCCCTGAACTGAAGCTGCTTCTCCATTTATCTAGACTGGAGCTCCTTAAGGGCCAGCCTGATTTCATTCACACTGCGTCCCTCAAGCCTAGCTCAGTGCTTGGCTCAGATGAGCATCTGGGAAATATTTGTGGGATGAACTAGAATGACAGTTTTTTTGATCCAGCTCAAAGATCTGGACTCCTTTTATTCAAACCCACATAGCTAAGTTTTATGCTCATTGGTTTGCTAAGACTTCTGGGGGCTGGAGGGGCCCTGTAGGGAGAAGGCGAAACTCAGTCACATTGGTCTGATTTGGACAGAACCATTGGTTGTCATTTTTTTCCTCCCGTATTTCTCTAATCTCCACATTTGCTCGTTTTTCGGCTGTCCTGGCCCCAACCATGGAGACTTGCTTCTCCTTGAGTCCCGAGCTTCCCAAACAAACTTCCCATTAACGTTTGCCTGATACAAATGTTGAATGGCCCTATGTGGATGTTATTAAAATAATGAATGCAGAAGGGGATAGATGAACAAGGCTGGGAATTGATCTTGGACCCCTGATGAGATCATTAAGAACTGGGGGAAGGGGTGGGAGCGTCACTCTCACAGGTTGAGATTTCACTAGCACCTCTCCCCTCCCGCATCAACTCCCTTCACCCTGTCCAACTCCCCTTTGATTTATGAGATGGAAGCCTCCGCCTCCCCCATTCATTACCCTCATTGCAGTGCTAACTCACCATGGAAAATCTATTTGAGTCAAATGGAATTTTTATCTTTGCCTGGGAATTAATGCATTTTGTAAAAGATATTTTAATTCTGCTCTCTTTATGGCACGAATCATTGCATAAAAAATATCTGCCCCAAAGACTCAGGCAGGTGCCCTGTAGACGATGTACCTTGGCTCCTTGATTGGGGACATTTGGCAAGGCGGCTAGAATGGTCATACCTGAGGACTAGATATTGTCGGGGGAAGAGGAAACTGCATGGGGGGGGGGATTTGGCTGGGTGATGGAGAGGGGCGTGGAGAGCTCCTTTAACTCTTAAGAGCGATCGTCTATTTTTTTTTGGGGGGGGGGCGGTGCGCGGGCCTCTCACTGTTGTGGCCTCTCCCGCTGCGGAGTACAGGCTCCGGATGCGCAGGCTCAGCGGCCATGGCTCACGGGCCCAGCTGCTCCGCGGCATGTGGGATCTTCCCGGACCGGGGCACGTACCCGCGTCCCCTGCATCGGCAGGCGGACTCTCAACCACTGCGCCACCAGGGAAGCCCCAGAGCGCTCATCGATTTTATTATTGTTAATAAATTCTTCTTGGAATAAAGCTCTCACATTCTGGTAAAAATAAAGATTTTCATTCTGATGATTTGATTCAATTGAAAAGAGGTTGGGGAAGGAGCATGCTGTGGGGAAAGGAGCCACATGCGCATAGGTCCATCTCAGCTGTACCACTTTCTAAATGTGTGGGGATGACTCCTGAGCTGTGGAAGAATGGGGATCACCTTAGTCACTACCTCCCTGATGCCTTATGAAGACTGAGTGAAATCCCACAGCTCTGACACATAGTAAGTCCTCAGTAAATGCCAATTTCCCTTTATTCTCTTTCTTCCTTCCTCATTTGGAGCCAGAAGACATTAAGTCAAGTTTTAACATTGCCACTTTATAGCAGCCAGGCACACAGTAGGTGCTCTGGAAATGTATGTTGAGTGAAAGCATAATTTCCTTTTGGGTTCACCGACAAACTCCGTTCTCTCTTTGGCTTATGGAGATAAAAATTCTGCCAAACAGACTTTCCAAGTGGGTTATGGATTTGCTATTGTCTCTGCAGCTGACCTGGATTTTATTTTTCTATTCTGTCCTATTATGTTAGCTTATTTAAATTTAATTCCTTTATTATCTGATATTTCCTTTTAAAAATTTGCTTGTTTGTTCATTGCCTGCTTCTTCCACTAGATTATAAACTTCATGGTGGCCCATGTCCTTCTCACATGCCATTGTATCCCTAGAACATGGCACATAGTAGGTGTTTAATAAACTAATTGTTGAATATATCCATAAATAAGAGAATAAGAAGAATAAATGAAATTGCTTTTCTCTTTGTTGATCCCTGCTTGATTGTACAGCTGCCAGGAGAACAATACTGGGCCAGTCCATTTCCAGAAGAGCTTATATGGAGGACTTAAAACTGTAGCCAAAGGAGTGGGGGGACATTCATGCAAAGAGGTGCCTTATCATTCAATGTAAGATCTCTGAACATTGCAAAAAAGATTTGGAAGGGAGGAAGGTGGTTTGGATTGCAGAGACCAGCTTCTCAGTGGGGGTGGCAGGAGGGAAGGGGTTGACCTCTGATGACCATGTAGGAGAAGGTATTGCACAAGCCTTCCTGAGAGGGGTACGCTACATACCAGCTTTGAGAGGATGGAAAGGAGTGCTTCTCTCCCCTATGCCCCTAGTTTAATGGTTGAAGGGGAGGAAGTATGTGCTGCCTGAGCTCCCCTCCCTCCACTCCCTGGAGCTGGTGGCATAGGGTGGCTGCCAAGACTAAAACGAGGGAGCCCTCTCACAGATGGGCATTACTTTCAGAATCATAAAAGCTTGTGTCAGAGGCTCTAATTGGCTCACAGGCATTCAGGTTCTCATGGCTGATGGGCTCCAGGGTGAAGTATCATCTGCTCTGACTTAATCCTTCTGCTGTGAGTTGCTTTGGAAAGCAGCTCTGGCTTGGCTGTTAGGGAAGTGGAAGAAAAAGGGCCACAGGAGGAGTGAATGGGGGGCATTCATTTATTCTCCTATTCAACTCAATTAATTTACTCAGTGAATTTTTTTGGAGCACCTCCTATATGCCAGATACTACGTCAGACCAAGGAATTCAGTAATGTAAAAGATAGACATGCTACCTTCCAACATGAAGCTCATAGTCTAATGGAGAAAAAACATTTATAAGATAAATGCACAAATAAATACATAGACATAATTGTGACCTGCTAGGAAGAGAAATTTCAGATATCAGTTTTCAATTGCCACAAAGTGCTGGGTAACAAATCATCCCAAAATTTGGTGTCTTAAAACAATGAGCATTTAGTTAGCTCATGAGTCTGCAGTTAACTAGAGCTCAGTGTGGTTGTTCTTCTGGTCTTGCCTCGGTCACTCCTGTATCAGGTGGTTGGCTGTGGGTTGGCTGATGTGGCTGGTATAACCTGGGGTGACAGGGGCTGCTCCTTCCTGTCCACATATCTTATCTCCAGCCTGGGCACCTTCTCATGGTGAAGGTAGATGAGCAAGAGGGTAAGTGAAAATACACAATGCTTCTTGATGATTATGATTCACTTCTGCTTTATTTTACTGGCTAAAGTAAGTCCCAAGACCAGCCTAGATTTCAGTGGTGGGGAAATAGATGTCACCTCTTTAGTGAGAGTGGCCGCAGAATCATAGGCAAAAGCTATGGATGAAGGGAGAGAGAAGATGATGAAGCATTGGGACACTGATGCAATCCAGCTATTGCAGCCTATCCTGTTTATGTAGAATAAGGCACTTGATTTAAACCCTGTGGTCACGGGAGGCCCCTCTGAGGATGTGACATTTCAGCTGAGCTAGGCAGGATAAATAGGAGTTAGCCAAGTGAAGAGAGAGGCAGAACATTCCAGGTGGAGAGCACGTGCTCGCTGAGCTCTAACGTGGGAGCGAACTGGATAGAGTCAAGAAACTAGAAGCAGAACAGCATGGCTGGAACATGGCAAGAGAGGCTTTGGGGTGAGATGAGGCTGAAGGAGGGGGCAGAGGCCAGCCAGGCTTGCTCTGGAGCTGCCCTGCCAGGAGCAGAGACTTTATTTGAAACAATAATTGTAATAGTAAATCACGATTGTTCTAACCTGAGTATCTAGTTGCTCCTGGGTGGGGGAATGGAGAATAAGACACTGTCTTTATATTGCTCAGCCATAAAAAAGAACAAAATAATGCCATTTGCAGCCACATGGATGGACCTAGAGATTGTTATACTGAATGAAGTAAGTCAGGCAGAGAAAGACAAATATCATATGATATCGCTTATATGTGGAATCTAAAAAAATGGTACAAATGAACTTATATACAAAATAGAAATAGAGTCACAGAGGTAGAAAACAAATTTATGGTTACCAAGGGGGAAAGTGGGGGGGATGAATAAAGTGGGAGATTGGGATTGACACATTACTATATATAAAATATATATAAAATAGGTAACTAATAAGAACCTACTGTAGAGCACAGGGAACTCTACTCAATACTCTGTAATGATCTATATGGGAAAAGAATCTAAAAAAGAGTGGATATATGTATATGTATAACTGATTCACTTTTCTGTACACCTGAAACTAACACAACATTGTAAATCAACTCTACTCCAAAAAAGTTAATTCAAAAAAAGACATTGTCCTTGTCCTTGGAGGACTCACAGAAAAGTGGGGAGGTGGTGGGTGATGCGAGGGGGTGACCATGCATGTTGAGGGGTGTGATGAAGGGAAGTGCAGACACAATATGGGGTCCTGCAGGGAGAGAAGTGTCTGGGTGGGTGGGAGTCCAGGGGAGGGGAGCTGGGTCAGAAAGGTGAACGAGTAGGGCAGGTACTGAAGGAGAAGGGCCTTCTGAGTGGAGGGGAGGGTCTGAGTGGCCTACGTGAATGTGAGAAGTAGCCTGAGGGTCAGTGTGACTGGGATGTGGTGAGGTGTCAGGGCAGGAGCTGGGCTGGGAAGGGGCAGGCCACGTTTGTGAAGGATATTGGGTTGGCTCAGGGGTTTGAGCTGTACTTTGGGTCTGGGGAAGGCCCTGCTGTGTCAGAGGGTGGGGTAGGATGGATTTGGGTTTTACAGAAGGACCGTTCTGGTCGTGCCCACGTGGAGGTAGTTGGGGTGAGGAAGCTAGAGCGGCTGCTGGAGTCCAGACACGTGCGGAAAGGACCGGGAACAGCAGTGACGAGAGATGCCGGCCTGGGCGGGGAGATGCCAGTTCACTGGGACCCTGAGGGAGCCTCAGCGGGGGTTGTGCCTAGGGCAAGGGGGGTCTTGGAGGCTGGAGGAGTTCCTGGGGGCTCTGGAGAAATAGGAGTGGGCAGAACATTCCTCACTCTTGTTCTCTCCTCTGAGGGACTCGAGGAGTTGGGTGGATCTGGGTTCTGATCCCACTGTAGGACCTTGGGTTAGTCAAGTCACCTCTCTGAGCCTGTTTCCTCATCTACAAAGTGGGTACCCAAAATAGTATTGAGATTATCCAGAGCTTGTGGGCAGAGGTCAGTGGCATAGACGCTTAGCACAGAGTTAGGATGCCATTTAGAAATGCCAGCAGGGCTGCGGCATTGCACAACTCCAGGGGGCATCTTCTACATGGAAAACAAGGCGACTGCTGCTTTCTGATACTCGATTCAGACATTGAGGTCGGGAAACCCTGGTCTTCAGGACCAGGTGACTTGGTGGTACTCGGCTTTATGGTGATGAAGCCTGGAAGGAGGCTTGTCATTTGGGGGCGTGCTGGCCTGTCCCCACACTGCTCTCGCATTGGTTCTCATAGGAGCTGCCCATCTGTCAGGGGCTCAGACTGTCAGGCAGGCTGCTGAGGGAGCCTGCAGGCAAGGGATGCTTCTCCTGACAGGAGAGTCCTTCACTGTCAGCAGCCTCGCTCAGTGGGTTAATAAAGCCATCCATCACCCTTCTCCACGCCAGGTCTCTAAATGGCTGCTTAATACCACCCTGGGGGGTGGGAACCTGCAACACGATGCTCACCTGGCATCATGGTCCAGGACAGGAGGAACTTGCCTGGTGGTTTGGAACCTTGCTGCAGCCCAGATGCAAACGCGGCCCGGGACCAGCCTCCGCTTGTCTGGCTTGGGTCCCTATGAGATCACTTAGCTTGTGGGCCGTGAGGCTGTGGTGTGACAAACAGCTTCAAGACACAGTTGGAGGAGATGCACTGAGGTTCCCGTTTGCTGTCTTAGTGCTTGCAGAGGACACATGTTGGAGTAGGAACAGGTGTCTATTGCCCAGAACTGCCCCCGCTGCTCGGTCCCACACGTCTGCCTTGACACAGGGTCAGGGATGCTCAGGCTTCCTGGGAGAGTCATTGAGTCCTCACATCTGGCTGTTCAAAGACAGGCATTTGAGAGGCACTAGTGGCTGCTTTGATGCCTGTTTGGGCTCAGGGAAGGAAGAAGAGGGAACTCGAGTTGATGAGCATCAATCAGATGACAGGCTGCTGTTTACCGAGCACTTACCATGTGCATTTTGCCTGCATTAGACCAAGAGCTGGGTGCAAATATTATTCCCATTGTGCGATGGCAAACTGAGGTCCAGAGAAGTGAATTGTATATAATTACAAAACCAGAGGGCACCAGGCTGGAATCTGAGCCTGGGTCCGTCTGACTCTGGAGCATTACTCTTAACTGGAACACTTTCTTGGCTTCAGGGCTGGTTACTTTCATAGTTCTCTTAAAATCCTCCCAATGACTCTGTGAATTACTGTCATCCCCCCATTTTATCTATGAAGAGAAGGAAGTTTAGAGTGGTGACAGGAGTAGTGCAAGGTCTCGCAGCTGGAAAGCTCAGAGCTGGGCTTCAACCCAGGTCTGTGAGATGCAAAACTAGTGTGTGTGTGTGTGTGTGTGTGTGTGTGTGTGTGTGTGTACATTTTTTTTCCCCATCAGACCAGTGTGTTTTCAAACCTTTGTAGCCACAGACCCTCTTGTTTCCTAAAAGGAAAAATCTGATTTGGGATTCTGAAATAAAGAGCAGATAAAAGTGCGTGCCACTCTGGTTAAGTGGAGGCCTGTTCTAGTTATCTACTGCTGTGTAACAAATCACCCCCAAAAGTAGTGGCTTAAAACACAATAATCGTTTATTATGTCTCACGGTTTTTGTGAGTCAGGAATTTGGGCATAGAGGGGATAGATTGCTTCTATTCCACAATATCTGTTGGGAGACTTGAAGGCTGGGGCTGGAGGCTGAAAGGTCATTCACTCTCATGTCTGGTAGTTGATGGTGGCTTTTAGTTGGGGGCCTCAGTTCTTCCCCATGCTGTCTCTCCCTGTGAGCTAGTTTGGGCTTCCTCATGGAGGGAGAGTTGGAGGAGCATGGAGGTTGGGTTCAAACAGCAGGCACCCAAAGAGGGAGAGAGGCAGGCAGAAGCCACGATGCCTTTTATGACCTGGACCAGAATGTCCCTTCCTGTCTGGGTTCAAGGGGAGAAGATGGACTAGAAGAGCATGTGGGACTGGCAATACTGCTGGAGCTAGTTTTGGAAAATACCATTTGCCACATGTCTAGAACCAGGAGCTGGGTAACTGACCTCCTTCCTCCCTCTCCAGCCCCTGAGCAACCCAGGGGTTCCAAAGAGTAATTGGAAAACTGTCCCATAACATGTGGCCTGACACACAGGTGACATTTGGAAGACCAATCAATTCATTAATCAACAGTCAAATCACCACCTAACTTGCCAGGCTTCTGTCGAAGTGGAATTCAGCCTCATCCCCAAGCTCACTAGGCAAGTTCATTCTTTCTCCATTCATGTATCAAGGTAGGCACTGCATCACAGCCTTTAGGGAACTTGTGGTCAGTGGAAGAGACACATATGCAAACAACTCGTTCTAGGAAATATTGTGAATAACATTCAGGTGCCCACCCAGTACACCCTCTCTGTGACCCCTAAGACCTTTCTACTGTCCCCTGCATTGCTGTGGGTGGGGTGTCTTCTGCTTTAGGTGCCCCTCTTTCCGCTCTGCTCATATCCCCTCCTGGCCAGGTCAAAAATTGTCCCTGTCTCTAGCTCCCCTCAGGGACCCTGCTGTCCCAATCCATCCATCTCCGGCTCACTGGCTTTTTGACCAGCAGCTGTATTAGTTGAGATAATTCTGTCCGCACATGCCTTTGGTACCCAGAATGTGCCTGGTAAATTTGTTAAAGAATACCCCAGGCTAACACATCATTATACTCCCAGACTCATCTATCTTTTACTTCGGATTAATCCTTTTTTTCCCTCTCTCTTCACCTCCTCCATAAATCCCGGTGCACTTAATTAATTTCAGTTCCACTGTAAGGTCCATAATACAGAATTGTTCAAGCAAACACAAAATTAATTATCCTATTTACAGCCTTCTCATTGAGAGGAGCATTTCATCTTTCATAATTACATTATGGAACGTCCAATTATGAATTCAGGAGCCTGCTGCTTTGCATATGGGGACAGTCCCTGACTTGTCCTCCAGGTAGGGGAGTCGGGCTGGTGGCCTCTTGTGCCTTCTGCCACTGACCCAGGCACTGGTTCAGCCCCCAAAGGACCTTTTAAGGAGGCATTGAGGGAGGGGCTGGATGGCAGGGTCTGGAAGGGAATGGAGCCCAGAGATGGGGGTGAAAGGAAGGAGGAGGAGGGCAGAGGGGAGGAGGAGGGCAGAGGGGAGGAGGAAGGTGAGGGATGTGCCAATTTAATCGGGACTCATCACATGAGCAAGAAGAGCCTTCAAATGACAGAAAACAGATCTCTTCATTTTGCCAGGTTGGCAGGAAGATCCTTGGCTTTTCTGCAAACCCGTGAGCCAGACACATAAGAGCCGTCTCATGCCCGGCTGTTGCCCCGCTCTCAGTCGTGAACCCTGGGAGCCTAGCTTTTCCTCTTTTTCTCTCTGGACCGCGTTGGTGGCATGAGTTTCACCAAGCCATCAGGCTCTCAGTCAAGACGTTTCTAGCAGAGTGGGAGAGCCTCTCGCTGCTCCTTAAGAGCTGCTCTCTGCTTCTCCAGGGTCACGGGCCAGCATTGCCTCACAGATGGGGGTGGGAAGGACACTTGCTCTCTGGTCCCAGAGGGCAATAACTTGGCTGCACCGTAATGCTTGTCCCCCTGGAGTTTTAAGATACTACAAGAGCCCCTGTTTAAAGGTTTTAAAAAATATCAGTTTCCAACTGACTCATGAAATTAAGCATACATGTTTAAAAACAAGTCTCTAAAACATTTGTTAAAGTCAGGTCTATCTTTGGGGATGGGTATATTCTTCTGGTCCACACTAGAGAATAGGCTCCCTTCCTCCCAGCCCAGTCTCCCATGTTCAATTCAGAGAAAATGGGGCTTCGCTTTAACATTAGTAGAAGTGTTTTTCTTTTCTTAAAAAAAAAAGAAAAATCTACGGAGTTCCTGCTAAATGCTAGGCATCATGCTGGGCGCTGTGTTGGCTTCTTTGCATATGTTCCTCATTTAACACTCACAGCCACCCTAGGACGTTCAGAGGTGAATTCCTGACACAGGGGAGGCTTATCTTGGACAGGTGCATGCAGGTGACCATGAAGAGACTTGAATTCCAGGCGTGAGTGGGCTCTGAAATCTCAGGGAAGTGATTTAATCCATGAAGCCTACATGGTGTAGTGTCAGAACTGGGCTCCGGACTCAGACTTCCTGTGTTTGAATCCCAGCTCCAGTACTTTCTAATTTCTTAGGCAACTTACTTAACTTCTCTCTCTGTGCCTCAGTTTCCTCATGCGTTAAACTGAGACAATACCACCCACCTCATTGGACTGTTGTGAGCCTTCTATGAGACTGTGCATGTAAAGCCCTGGCTCATACTGGGAAAGTACTCACTAAGAGGCCATGTCTCAGTTTCTCCACCTGTGGAATGAGTAAATTTTGAGTAGGAGGTGACAGCGGTGCCTATTGGAAATGAATACTCTGACATAGTTCACGAAGGCCTGGGACACACTAGAGACTTTAAGGGTCAGGCAGGAGTTGACGTGGAGGGATGTGAAAGGCCCTGAGTGTGTGCTGCACCCTCCACTTATATTTCTGCTATCATGTTGCTCCCTGGTTAAACCCCTCTAAGTTTCCAGTTCATTCAGAATAAAAATATACCCTTTATGGTGGCCTATATGGCCCAACCAGATCCTGTCTCTTCAAACTTACCCACTACCCACTTTTCTCTTCACTCTATGTCTAGCCACACTGGCCTTCTCTCTGTTCCCCCTGCTGACATCTTTCCCACCTGAGGACCTTTGCACTAGCGGTACCCCCTGTCACACATGTTCTTCCCTCTGCTCCTAGCATGGCTGGCTTGGTTCAAGTGTCATCTCTTGGGAGAACCCTCTCTGACCATCCTACCTGTGAAGTAGCCCTTGGCCCAATATTCCTCATCACATCATCTTCATAGTTCTTACCAGTCTCTGAAAGAGCTTGCTCTTATTTTCTTGATTATTGTTTGTCTCCAAACCACTGGAATATAAAGATGGGTGAGAGCAGGGGTCACATCTGTCCTGCTTTGTTCTCTAGCCCCCATTTCATGATAGGTGCACAAGAAGTATTGTTTAAGTAAACCCTTTACCTTCATCCTTAAAGTGACTAAAGCAAGTCGGAAAAATGAAGACTGCGTAATGTCTTGGTTTGTGATTAGCTGTAGAGGA
The DNA here is from genome assembly GCF_964374135.1 of Grampus griseus. NCBI lineage: Eukaryota > Metazoa > Chordata > Mammalia > Artiodactyla > Delphinidae > Grampus > Grampus griseus. The sequence continues at coordinate 69,907,443 of NC_139008.1, read as the reverse complement.
AATGGGTGAGGCTTAATTTTTCCTTTAAATCACTTTCCTGATCTTGAGGAGCCTTCCTCCACCCTAACAGACCCTCAAGACTGGGGAGAGCCATTGATTTATCTCATAAGTGATTTTTTTTTCCAGACCTGCCCACACCACGTAATGACTTGCTTTTGTGGGCTGAGAATGTCTTTCTGTTGTTCCACCTGGTAGGTTTTTTTCGTTTGTTAATTAGCTATTAATTGCAAGGGCTCCTGGGGACTGGAGGTTGGAGGGGAGGCCCCAGAGGAGGGCCAGGGGGTCTGGGGTAAACTAGGACCCCAGACTGGATTGAAGATGACCTCACTAGGCACTGGGCTAATTTATTTCAACTGTTGTCACGTCCAGATAGTCAGTGAGTTCCTGGGATGATGAGTGATTTTGTTAATTAAGTCCCGTAAACACTACAGCTTAATTTCTAGCAGTGGGGCTACAGCTGGTGGGTGGGAGCTGCCAGCAGCTGTGACAGAAGTTGTCCTTGAAGGAATAGGCCATGGGTGGTTGGAAGTGGGACAGGGCGGGGAGGGGGTTCAAAGACAGGAAACTCATCCTGGTGCATTCTTTTCTCCCTCCGCATTTTGTCCCTTCCCTGTCTCTCTAGGCCAGGCCTTGTGGGTAGGAATACCCCAGTTTAGTGAAACAATAATGCCCATAACTTCTTTGAAGGGAATTTCAGGGAGAGCACTCCATCCCCTTTAAGGCCCAAGCTGGAAACTTCCATCATTATTTTTCATCTTCCTCCACTTCACCTCCCCCAACTTCATGTCCATCATCTCTTCCACCTTTAAGGCTCTGAAGCATTCCATACCTTGCCTTTGCCCACGTTGCCTCCATCTCCTCCAGCAACCCTGCTGCTGCCCACCACCATCTCTTTCCTGGAAGACCTCGATCACCATCTTTTGGGTCTCTTTACTGGCACTCTTGGTCCTATAATTCTCTCTCCACACAGCATCCCGCATGATCTTTCCGAAATGTACCTCTGTCACTCCCTTGCTTAAAATTCTCCAGTGGCTTTCAACTTCCTTTAGATAAAGACAAAAGTCCTTCCCAAGGTCTACGAGACCCCATTGAGCCCTGTAGCCCCATTTGTTACCACTCTCAATTGCATGCTTTGGGACCAATTTCTTTCTTTTGCATTTTATTTTTTTGGAAGCAGTCACATTAAAAACAAAACAAAACAAAACTTCAGGTCTTTGAACAAGATGTCCTTTCCACTTGGAACGCTTTCCATGCTGCCCATCATCTATCCCTTGATGCCTTTGCTTGTCTCACTCCCCACTGTGTAGGTCTCAGAAGTCCCTTCATCAGATCAGGGTATTCTCCCTGACCCCTGTAGCTACTTATGACCCCCTCGGGTGGCTGACAGCATGGAGGACTTGATGGTGTTAGCATGTTCACACTGTATGTAATAATATGTTTATTGTCAGTCTGTCCTTATAGGGGTGGGGACCATGATTGGTCACTGCTCTACTCCCAGTGCCCAGCATGGTGCCTGTCACCTAGTTGATGCTCAATACATATTTGTTGAATTGCATTAATTCAACATTGCATTTCTATGATGGATGGAAAGCAGGGGGTGCAAGGTGAGGAGTGGTTGTTTCCCTGGGGGCTGTGAGGAAGGGCTTCAGAGAGGAGGACACTTGGAGCCAAGTCCTGAAAGAAATGGCTGCAGGGATGACAAGGTCCAAATGACCAGGGCATTTCTAGATTTACTAATTTCCCAGAAGAGTGAGGGGAGTTGGGAGCATGAGGCAGCAAGGTCAGCACTGAAGGTCAGGGGTAGGCTAGGATGGCTTCCAGCACTGTGGTCTCAGGATAGTAAGATTTCTCACTTGGACACCTCTTACCATGTTATGATTGTCATGAATTCCTTCCCTGCCTCTTAACTCATTGCATGGCCTTAGTCAAGCTGCTTAATCTCTGAGGCCCCAGTTCTTCACCTGTGAAATGGAGATAATGATGGTGGCAATCTCATAACGTCTTGCTGAACATTAGGTGAGAAAATGTATGCAAAGTGCACAGAATAAAATCTCAGTGCATTTTGATATTACCATTGCTTCCTCACTTTTAACATGTAAGGGTAGATGACTCCAGGTTTCTTCAATCTAAGGATCTCCTTTTTTATACTGCATGTGTGTAGAGAGAGACAGAACAAGTTCTCTGGGGTCTCTTCTTATGAGGACACTAATCCTATTGGATCAGGGCCCTACTCTTATGATCTCCTTTAACCTTAATTACCTACTGAAAGCCCTATCTCCAAATACAGTTCACCGTGAACAACTTTGAGGTTAGGGGCACTTTCAAACAGATAGTTGAAAACCTGTGTATACCTTTATATATGTATATAAAGTTATATATATATATGGTTATACATAGTATATATAGAATATATTTATAAATTTATTACCTTTTCTTTCTATATAATATATACATAAATATATACATTCTTATGTTTGGGCAGGTCTATTTTCTTAATACATACGTATATATTATATATATATTATATACATATATATTACATACATACATAGAAAAATATATGTTTATGTATTTCTCTCTAAGTACAAGGAAAAAATATATATTAAGAAAATAGGACTGAACTGCCCTAACCCAACAATACACAAATACACAGTGAGTTAGTGGCCAAGTCATGCTCTGAATCCCAGTCTGTCTTACTTCAAAGCTTGGTTGATGGAGGGGGAAATGAAATGAAGAACTGTCGAGGGGAGAGTATAGGAAGAGGAGGTGTCCATGAACAAATTTTACTTTTGTGTCTCGATTTTTTGTGATATGGTTTGTTGTTATTTTTCTGAAAGTAGTTTCAGTTTTCTCTTTAGTTTTAATTTTTTTGGTCCAAGTTTTACCTGTACTTAGAGAGTCAAGAAGTTCTACAAGGTGTGCTGCAAACCCCTCCAGCAGTTTCTCTCCCATGTTCCCTCCCCTAGAGGCAACCAGCTTCCCCTCTTTCAGCAGATTGAGATATTTACCTCTGTGTCTCTACAAAACGTGTACTTCTGCTTTTTCAGGCGTAGGCATTATATCTTGATTTCTCACCATGGAAGGTGAAGATTTAATTTTCTTTCCTCTACCCGTTCCTTCCACACTCATACATACTTCTCACCTGCCCCTCTGCCAGCATAGATATATCTTAATTGTGTTACGATTGATATTTAATATTTACATTATTATGGCTATGTAAACACTCTTCAGGTCTGAGCTAGGTAGTAAACTATTATTGCTGTTCCTTCCCCACAAAACTTTTAATTTCGCTGGAGTTAATATTTGTCTTGGTTCTTTTGAGGCTTGGTTTGCTATGTGTTCATCTTTGGTTCAACACTAGTTCCTTACTAATTGCTTAAATCACCTATGAAGACACTCAAACAGACAGATATTCTATCAATCTCCTTCTGGAAGATGTCTCTCTGGTGGCTCTGCCTTGATCGCATCTGGCCTGGATGCCTTCTAAGCCTGACACACAACTGTCATCCTGGGCTCTCCCTTCCCCATCCTACTGGGGATTCCTTGTCATTCACTCCTGGGTTGGATATCCCCTTTTCTGAATCTTGTCTTCCTCTTTCTTGCTTTATATACTCATTTTGGTGGAACATCTTCTCTAGCTGTGTCTTAAAAAAAGATACATGAGAGGCAAAAAAACAAAGACTTCTCATGTCTGACAATATCCTTATTTTATTCTCGGACTTGATGAATATTTGGCTGGTAGCAATATTTTTTTTTTGCTTGGAATTCATTTTCCTTCATAATTTTGAGGGAAGTCTTTGGTAACCAGCTTCCAAAACAGCCCCTAATAATTCTCATCTCCTAGTAGCCATGCCCCGTATGGTCCCTTCCCACATTTAACAGCGATGATCTTCGTAACCAGTGGGTTATTATGGAAATGACAGTCATAAAAGACATGTGGCTTCTAATCCTAAGATCACTCTTTCTGAGGGGAGCTAGCTGCTGTGTCACGAGGACACTCAAGCAGCATTTTGGAGAGGTTCACATGATGAGAAACTGAGACCTCCTGCCAGTGGTCAATATCAGCTGGACTGACATGTGAGTGCACCATCTTGGAAGTAGATCCTCCAGCCCCAGTCAAGCCTTCTGATGACTATGACTCTGGCCAACACTTTCACTATAACTTCATGAAAGACCCTGAGCCAGAACCACCCAGCTAATCCACTACTAAATTCCTGAGCCACAGAAACTGTGTGAGATATAAATGTTTATTGTTGTTTTAAGTTGCTAAGTTTTGGGTTAGTTTGTTATACGCAATAGATAACGAATACATTCTGCCCCATTGTCTTCTAGCTGTTGACACATCTGAAGCATTTCTGATTTCTGATCCTTTCTTGGATCTGCTTTGTTTTTTTCCCTCTAGAAGCTTGAAGGATCTTTTCTTTGTACCCAGGGACCTGATATTTTCTTAACATTTCATTATAATATGCCTGGTGTGAGACTATTTTCATCCTTTCTCTAAACTCCTTCTATGGAAACTCATATTCTTCAGTGCTCAGAAATTCTCTTGAATAATTTTAGTAACTTTCTTCCTCTATTGTCTCTGCCCTGCTTTTTCATAATGCTCATCATTTGGAGTCTGGACATCTTTGGCTGGTTCTCTAATTTTCTCATCTTTTCTGTTTTCCATTTTGTCTTTTTGCTCTATTTTCTGAGGAGTATCCCTCTTATATTCAAAGTCTTGAGTATTTTATTTAAACTGCTGCATTTTAAATTTCTAAGGCCCTTTTGTATGTGCTCTGAATGTTCCTTTTTATATTATTCTGCATTTGTTTGATGCAATCTCTTTTCTTATTTCTCAGTATATATTATATATAAGATAGTATATATGTAATTTTTTGGTAATAGCTTTATTGGGATATAAATCAGACCACATACAATTCACCCATGTAAGTATACAATTCAAGGGTTTTTAGTATATCCACAGAGCTGTGCAATCATCCCCACAATCAATTTTAGAACATTTTCATCACCCCCAAGAGAAACTCTGTACCCTTTAGTTATCACCCCTCAACCTCTCATCTCTACCCAGGACTAGGCAATCACTAATCTACTTTCTGTCTCTCTATGTTTGTCTGTTCTGGACACTTCATATAAATAGGATAACATATATATTTTTTGAATAGCATAGTTTCTCTTTTCTCCAGTTGCTTCTCACCTGGCATGTATTTGCTTTTATTTCCATCTTGCATGTTAGGGGCCTTTGTCAGATGTCTGTTGATCCTTAGTTGTCTATTCCCATTGAAGAAGGGGGAACTCACCAGCTGACTGGACACTTTGAGTGTCTGGGTGGGACTTGTCTCTGACCTTCTCCACTGGGTGATCTGCGGCTTATTTGGTAGAGCAGCCTCAGAGGGCATCATTTTTAGGTCTCTCTTTTTGGGATGAGTAGACTCCTAGAGGGGATTCTTTCAGTCTCCCTCCTGGAGGTAAAGTTTTGACTGTCAGGGTTCCGAGAGCCAAGTGGGAGGACAGCATAGGGAGGTCTAAAAATCTAATGTGTGTAAGTTCACTTTTTTCCCCCTATTTTCAGTAAGGAACCTTGCTCTCAGCAGTGCCTGGTGTCCTTTTTCTAGAGATTCTCTGTCTTATACTGTCTGGAGGAAAACTCTCCATTCATCTGCTGAGATAGGGCAGGGGCAATTGCTTCTTTGTGGAAGAGTAGAGGAGAAGCTCTAGGGAATCTCACTGCTACTTAAAGATATTTTAAACCACTTTTATTTATATTTATTCAACAAACATTTATATAACCACTACTATGTTCCAGGTACTTTTAAGTTTTAAAATAAAAATTTTTTATTGTGGTAAGAACACTTAACATGAGATCTACCCTCTTAACAGATTTGAAATGCACAATACAGTATTGTTATCTGCAGGAACAATGTTGTACAGCAGATCTCTAGAACTTAACTCATCTTGCACAACTGAAATTTTATACCCATTTGTTAGCAACTGCCCATTTCCCTCTTCTTCCAGCCCCTGACAACCACAGTTCTATTCTTTGCGTCAATGAATTGGGCTTTTTTATATATTACGTGTAAATGGAATCATGCAGTATTTGTCCTGTGGCTAGCTTATTTCACTTAGCATAATATTCTCAAGGTCTGTTCATTTTGTTGCATATTACAGGTTTTTCTTTTTCTTTTTTAAGGTTCAATAATATTCCATTGTACGTATACATCACATTAAAAAAATCCATTCATCCATTGATGGACATTTAGGTTGTTTTCATATGTTGACTATGGTGACTAGTGCTGCATGGGAGTGCTAATATCTCTTCGAGATCCTGATTTTAATTCCTTTGGAAATACGTTCAGAAGTGGGATTGCTGGATCATGCAGTAGTTCTAGGTTTACTATTTTGAGACACCGCCATACTGTTTTCCATAGTGGTTGCACCATTTTACATTCCTAGCCAGGTACTTTTCTAAGCTTTGTACGGATTCCCCTTCTTTCAGCTATTCTTTCACTCCCCACTCACAGTGGTACTTGATGCCTTCAATTCCGAAGTCTTCTGGAAATTCCAAGGTGAATCAGGCTGGTTCCCAGTTTTCTCCACTGCTGGCTTAGGATCAGGTTTTCTCAAGTGTGCTAGTTTGGTTCTTTCAAGAAGTAGACACCAAGATTGGATTAACGGTACAAGAGATTTATTGGTGAAAGCACCTATGAAGGAGGAGGCTGGGAGGGCTGTCAGACCATGATGCAGTTCTAACCATTTTGGAGGAGAGAGGGAAAGAAGGATGGTTGAGCAGATAAAAGCAGTAGAATGCTATGTAGTTCCAAGGTTCAGCAAAGCCAAGGGGAGTTCTTGAGCCTAAATCAACTGTCAAGGGAGCCTCACATATACATATTCTAGGAATAGATCTGCCTTAGTATTTCTGCTCTGTTCATCCGGGGGCTGGGAGTGAATGTGGTGATAGATTCTGGGCATAGCAGCTGGGGCAGTTGATCAATTACCCTGAAGTTGGAGATCTGAAAGGCACATTCTCATTGCTGCCATGTAGCCACATCAGAGGTGCTAATTACCTCCCAGCCCCCATTAGAAGAACAGCAAAGGGCATTTCTTAAAAGACATAACCCACAAGGATGGAGAGAATAGGAAAGGCAATAGCAACAAAGTTTCGGAAGTTGGATATGTTTTTAATCTGTCATATTTACCCAGAAATCATCCAAGATAATTTATTTTCAGTCCTCTTTGTTCCCTTAAAGATGCAAACAAAACTACAAATTCACTTCTGAGTACTGCTTTGCCACCTCCCCTCCCCCATGGTTAATATGTAATCCTTTCTGTTTGTGATAAATATAACCAGTTAGTGATAGTGATATGTAACAGCCTATAATAATCCAATGCTTTTGTATATGACTAGGGTGTTGTATAAGTGTAATCTTCATGACAGGGGCTATAATACATCTGCACAGAATGGCTGGCTAGAATCAGTGGGTCGTTTCAGTTCAGTTCAACAAATATTCCCTGTGCCCTACCAAGTACCTGGAACTGGGCATACAGAATGAATCAGAGATGTGTCCTGACTATAATGACATAGGACAGTAAGTGCTACAATGAAGGTAGCACAGGACACTGGGGCAGAATAAGTGATGGGCATCTAACTCAGCCTCTGGGGTTCATGGAAGACTTCTTGGAGGAGAAGTTTGAGTCCTAATGGACAGGTAGGAATAGGCCAGGAGATGTGGGGAAGGGGTATTTCAAATAGAGGAAACAACATGTGAAGAGGTATAGTGTGAAATGCCAGAGTGTATTCTGGAAGCTCTGAGTAGGAAGCTCTGACCTTAAGGATTGTGGACATATTCAGGAACTGGGGGCTTGTTCTGAAGGCTGACCCATCCATTTCTGGTAGTTTGGGCAGTTCCTTGAGTCATTACCCCTCATCCCAGTACCCCATGTCTTTCTGGAGATCTTGCAGCTGATCGAGGTATAGGGCTTGGCTGGCTGTGGGCATCCTCCAATGATGGTGGGGTCCTAACATTTCATCCTGTTAGAGGCAGGCTGTGCCACCTCTCCCTAACTAGATAGCCCAGAAATATTATCCTCGTGCTGATATCCTCTCTCTGAGGCCCCAACATCTGAGCTGGCTAAATTACATTCCACACTCTCTACCTTGCAGGAAGAAGGAGGCTGGGACCCCCTGTGGCCCCCACTCTGCTGTCTGGCTTTGGGGAGAGAAGCCCAGCTTAGATTTTTTCCCAAGAACCCCAGGAGTCACCTGTTTACAAGAGGGGTGTTGAGAATGGAAGTGTGATGGGAGTCAGACAGATCTAGTGCTAATCCTGGCTGAGGTGCTCACCTGCTGGATGACCTTGGGCAAATTCTTTCTTTAACAAGCAAGCATTGGCTGATGCCCTCACTGTGCACAGCTATATGCTGGATTCTGGGGAAACAACACACTCTAGGGGAAATAGATAGACAGAAAAGGGGAGGACCGAGGTGCCGTGTGAGCCCAGGAAGACTCAAGCCCTCACCTTACTTGAGAAAGTGAGAGGAAACTGGGGCTCAAAGTGGTCACGTGACTCACCCAAAGTCCCTGTAGGTCTCCTCTCCTGCACAACAACCGCCGTTCCCAAGGTTTGCCCAGTAATGTCATAGCAAAAGCAGCAGCAGCATGCAGAGTTATTCCCCACGGCCACTGCCTGCTTCCTCCTGCCTGTGGAAGGACCCAAAGTATCAGTGAACCTGGAGGGATGGAGGGTGCCCCAGACCTCCAAGTGGACCCACCTGGAATGGGAAGGGTGGCTGTGTTGGTGGCCTGAGATGATTCCAGCCCCCTTTTCTTTCTTCACCCGCAGGATGGTGGCTCCCACATCCCTGAGCCCTGGGTGGGTGGTACCCACAGATCAGGTCTTTTCACTGTTGTGGCCTCTCCCGTTGCGGAGCACAGGCTCCGGACGCGCAGGCTCAGCGGCCATGGCTCACGGGCCCACCCGCTCTGCGGCATGTGGGATCCTCCTGGACCGGGGCACGAACCCGCGTCCCCTGCATCGGCAGGCGGACTCTCAACCACTGCGCCACCAGGGAAGCCCCAGATCAGGTCTTTGAGGGGGACCACTGTGGCTTCTCTCCTTGGCACAACCGAGCAGTGGGGCTGGGTGTGTGCGCTGGGCTGACAGGAAGAGTTATCTGCAGACAGCCCCTCGGCCTGCCTGCCTTCTCCTCCGCAGTCCTCTCCTAATTCATTTTCCGCCTTTAATGTACTGTTGTGGAGCTTCCTCTCCCATTAGGGCCTGTAATGTGCACCGATTCCCTTCAGCTTGACTGCCCTTAATAGGCAGCGTAAATAGAATTTAGTGTGGCGTGCACTAACATCTCTATCCATTGTCCAGAGATTAAATACTTGCCACCGATGGTTCATGCATCATCAGCCTCGAGCCCGGTTTCATAGCTCCCAACCAAAGGAGGATATTAAATTAATTTGCAGGTTGCTTTAGCAAAACCTAACAGAAAAACCTCCGTGGGAGAAGAAAGGGGGGCATGATGCATGGGCCCACCATCAATCATGGGGTGGAGGTGGGAGTTATTCGAAACCAAGGATGGGGCTCTTGTTCATCCGGGGCTGGGTCCATCAGAGGACTACACTGCTTGGCTGTCTACTTCCATCATGGTCCCCAAGGCTTGGTCTGTGGCCAGCACTTCTTTCAGTTTTAGAATCTGGTTTGAGGAGTGGAGTGAGGGATGGAGAAAGGGATGCAGGAACTGTGAGGTCTGAGTGCAGCAGGCAGGGGCTACTTCCTCCTACTTAGGGATGTAGCCAAAGCACAGCACATGAAATGCCCTGGTCTCCCTGGTTAGGGAGATCCTAACCCAAAGAAACATCTCTTTGGACCTTTCGGGATCCTTTGGCATCTCTTCTTGTTGAGGGCTCTGCTGGCTGTCTGTGGAAGTCTTGGATGTGAAATTCAGACTGTGAGGTAACAGGGGTGAGGGTTAGTGTGAGCCCTGCCTCTGGGGTCCAGCCAGGGCATTTACTGGCCTTTTTGTTCCGGATGCTAGTTTGCATCATGGGCCACTCATATGGAGGGGGTGAGAGG